>NC_082698.1:75478679-75779547 GCF_949987515.2 Delphinus delphis | reverse complement strand
GTAACATGAAGTCCAATGGACATGAACCCTATCAAACCTTTTTCCTAAGCCTCAAATTAGAATTATTTGCTTTCTCTTTGTGTGCTCCCATTGTTCCTCTTAAATAATGCCTGCATTTTGGGGTATTGCAGTGGGGTCAGCTTTCTCTCCTGTTAGATTAGGCTCCTTAACAACAGGACTAATATCCTCTTAATTTTTGTATTCTCTTTGCTTCATATATTCTAGATACCTATTAGAAAAGTAATACAAAATAATTGTTAAAAGAAATATTAATATATAACTTAGAATTCTCACAGTCATGAATTTTTTTTACTATTATGAATGGTTATGATGTTTCTCTAAATTTACTACTTTCCTTTCGCTATTTATTACATTGTTAATCATTGTTAACATTACACGATTATACATGACCTATGCTTACAAATCCTCAAGAATGATTCCTTTGGTTTCTATCTTCAAATAGCTAAATTTACATAAACCAAGCAAACTATTATAAAACGTATATTAAAAATTATGATCCATTTGAGTGACATTGTTATTATACATATTATAATAAAATATTATGTAATTTTATTTTCTGACACTAAATAATGGAAATTTTAAGACATTTGCCTGTCATGCTATGAAAAATGAGAAAAGATTTACTTTGAAAAAGTAAAACAGCCATAAATCTGTGTAATGGTTGATAACAGCCAATATTTTAAAGAAAACAAGATAGTAGCTTAATATATTCCCACTGAACTTTAAATTTTATAAATAAAATATAAGTAGCTAGGAAAGAAACTCACATTCCAAAGGGAAAATAAAACACAGTACATCTAAGGCAGAAGCAAACTAAAAAACATGATGAAGATCTCTGGAAGGTATTCTACAATTTCATAGTATACCCTGAAATGATCTACATACAATCTGTCTAATAATGACATTTATTGCCCCAATTTAGCATAATATAAGAAATACAAATGGCATATTTACCCTATTTTCCTCTTTTTAAAAATGTCTATGTCTCCTTCTTGGAATGTGCAATTTACAATGTGTATATGACGCACTGTATTTACAACCTTACCTTCCCCTTCCTTCTACTTTTCATCCACCTATTTGTTCTCTTTCTCTTTCTTTTCTTTTTTTTTAACCTCTGTCTTTTTCTTAATGAAACCCTGTTTCTTGCCTCCTTTGGTCTTTAGAATGCAGGGGAGATATGCCCATCTCAAGTCCAGGAATAGGTTTTGATTGATTTAAGTCAATCATAATGGTTCTATTCCCTTTATCAATGATTGGTTTAATGATGCTACGGGTCACAATTTTGGCTAATGAGAACAAAGAGAAACTTCTGAAGGGCTTCTAGGAAATGTGTCCTTGCTCTTATTGATTATGGGAGAGTCCCTTTTATAACCCTGGATTATAGGGGCTAAAAGATATTTTGACACAGAAGAACCAGCCTAAGATAATATAACATAAGCTAGCAAAGCAAAAACATTTGAAAATCTGGGTCCCTGAAGCCATCATTGAACCATGATGTCTCCATCAGTTTGGGCTGCTATAAGAGAATACCATAGACTGGGTGACAACAAACATTTATTTCTCAGATTCTGGAGGCTATAAGTCTGGTGGGGGGCACTCTTCCTGGTTTGCAGATAGTTGTTTTCCTGTTGTATCCTCCCATGGTAGAGAAAGAGGGAATGGAAACAAGCTCTCTCATGTCTCTTCCTGTAAGGGCACTAATCTCATCAAGAGGGCTCCAATCTCCTGACCTAATTACCTCCAAAAGTCTGCATCTCCAAATACCATTACATTTGGGATTAGGGTTTCAACATATGAATTTTAGGGGAACACAAACACACAGTCCATAGCACATGGGTTCAACATGTTCTGGAGCTCCCCTAACCTGGACTTCTTTCATGAGACAATAGGTTTCTTTGTTGTACAGACAAATTTGAATCTTAGCATTAAATAACTGAAAAAATTCTACAGGATATAGAACAATTCTACAGCAACATCACAGGTGATAACACTTTTGAAGACTGACACAGTAATTCTCTGAATGTACCAATATTGTGATTTTTTGTACCCCTCTTCATTGAGACTCCTTTGAAATCCATCATGCATTAAGAATGCTGCTTCTTTTCTTGGTAATTTCCACATTTTCTTGGTAAAATTAACATTTCCCATTTTTAACCTTTTCTTAAAGGTGAGGTATAGTAATACATTCTGTGCCTTAAAGGTAAGGAGAACACACTTGCACAACTCAGTGGTCAACACAGTAAATGATAATGTAAACACAACTCAAATCAAATAAGAGAAGAACTCTGGAAGCTGCCTGCATACCTCTGCCCAATCACAATCCTGACTTCTAATACCATAGATTAGCTTTGCTTGTTTTGGAACTTGTCATAAATGGACTCATAAAGGATATATTATTTTCATTAGATCATTTCTTTTATATAGAGTATGTTTCTAAAATCCATGTATTTTTGTAAGTAGCTACTAATTACTCATTTTTTTGCTATATGGAATTCTGTTTAATGAAAATATCACCATTTACCATCAATTTTAATATTATTTATAATATTAAATATATATAAGTATTATTATTAAGTTATTAAAAATGTGAAAATGTAAGCCACAAACCATACAAGGTACTGGAAATATATAAAACTAACTGAGATCTCACATCCAGAACACATAAAGAATCCCTAGGATTAAGTAAGATAAAGACAGAAAAACAATAAAATGAGTGAGAAATTCACAAGTGCTGTACAATGGAAGACACCTAAGTCTCCAATAAAAACCTGCCAAGATTATTTTTATTAGTAGTAGTCATAAAATTACATATTAAAGCATAATTAAATTCCACTACACATTACATTCCTGAGAACTGCCAAGAAAAAAAAAAAAAGACAACACCAAGTATTAGCAAACAAGTGGAGCAATAGGAAATTTTAGACTGTGCCATTAGGTTTGGGAATTAGATCAATATTTTAGAAAATATTTTTCTTGCTCTTACAACTTGACTATATGCATTTTATGACATAAAAATTTCATTCATAGGTATATCTTTACCTGGTGGCCATTTGTTTCGAGGGACATGTGCTTGAATATTTTTAGTAGAATCAATCTGATTGGTCCATAAAACTGGAAAGTACTTTTTAAAAATCATCCGAATGTGTGCTTTAATATCATTCAAGTTTCTATATCAGTTCAGTTGTGTGGGTGGTGTAGTAATTTACAAACAACTGAGCATTAAAGAATGGAGAAAAATAAGGAATAAGAGTTTAGTGTTGAACCTTGACAGAAATTCCCTGGAAGTCTATTGTGTTCAAAATCCAAGAACACTAAACCTAGCTATATCAATTACAGAATCCATTATTATGTTTATTGAGCTAACTCTCATTCTCCACAACAATATTTCACACCCTCTGAACTATTCTCAAGCCTAATGTATCAGCCATGGATGTGTATTGTTCAGCTCTCCCTTTAAGAGAGACCCAGTGGAAGCAATGTAGTTGGTTTACTGACTCCAGCTGCCAAAACTCTGAATCCATCAGAACATTCAGGATGGATATATTTCTCACTGGGCTGCTCCCAGCCAATGATTGTGCATGGCAGAGAGAACAGAGCACTGTTTCTGTCTGACAAAGGACTCTTTAAATGTACACTCTTTGCCCCATCAGACTGGTTGAGAATTTCTCAGAGTGCACTGTAGTCTGTGACTTCTCCTGTTCAATCATCTTTCTTTTCCTATTTCCTTTAATAGTTGTCAGACCTGCATTTGGTCTAAAAACTCTCATTGCTTACTGCTACTACTTCTGTCCTTTGCCCCCTGCATTGACTTTTCCTCAAATAAATCTTTTGCACATCCAATTCCATCTTGGTGTTTGTTTCCAAGAGGACTTGAACCAGCATGTCTAATAACCTACACCTTCTCCAAAAACTCTCAAAAGTATTATCTCACTGTCTTACCTTACAGAGATTCTAAAAGCAAACTTACATTTTTATCAATTAATTCTTCCTTCCAGATTATTAAATAAAAGTTGATCTTCTGCTTTAGATTAAAGGTGACTGAAAATTATTCGCCACTTTCCAATGAGTAGTGAAATCTAATTTTTATACCCTTAAAACTGAACTGGAGCTTCTGAGACCAGATCACATGGAGCCTTGCAGATTTCAACCAAGTCTCTTAGAACACTCTTTCGGGGAGGCCTGGGGCACTATGTAAGAAGTTAGATTACCCTGAGACTAGAAATAAATCACATACTGGCCTCTGATCCATAACCCCAGCTAAACCCAGCCTTCTGGCCATTTCTACCAAGGCACAAGGCATGAAGGAAGTAATCTTGGATGGTCTAGACCCACCCATCTACCAACAATCTCTCAATGGCACATGGTACAGAAGAAGTGCCCAGCTAAGCTTGCCCTAAATTCCAGACCCTCAAAGTCTTAAGCTATAAGTAGATACAGTGAAATTATTATTGCGAAGTTTCAGAATAGTTTATTATACAACAATGGATAACATGAACACTCTTTCCTCTCTGTGGGCCATTTCTCAACCTTGTATTCTGTCCTTATCCATATTGTTTTGTGAAGGATATAGAGCTATAGTTTGTCTCCTTTGCCTCTAATATCCAAGTTCACACTCTCTTCTGATACCATTTTTAATACGCTTAAATCTTAAAAACACGGACTCTGTGGACTAGACCTTTTTTTTTCTTTTGCAGTACGCAGGCCTCTCACCGTCGCGGCCTCTCCCGTTGCGGAGCACAGGCTCCGGACGTGCAGGCCCAGAGGCCATAGCTCACGGGCCCAGCCGCTCTGTGGCATGTGGGATCTTGCCGGACCGGGGCACAAACCCGTGTCCCCTGCATCGGCAGGCGGACTCTCAACCACTGCGCCACCAGGGAAGCCCCGACTAGACCTTTTGAGCTAACAATAGACACCAACATTTCAGTGGTTTAGTAACACAAAAATGTATATCTTGTTATTGTTCGAGTCCCGGGGAAGAGTTAAGATGGTCAGAAGAGCTCTACTACATGATCATTCAAATACTTGTGCTTCTCTCATCTTGAGTATCCATCCTTGAGGGATCATCATAGTCTGCCTCTATCATACAGAAGAGAGAAGAGACAGAAAAGGGGCACAGAAGATTTTATACACCAGGCACGATAGAGGAACACCTCAAAACTGCTCATAATTGGGACTTCCCTGGTGGTGCAGTGGTTAAGAATCTGCCTGCCAGTGCAGGGGACAAAGGTTCGAGCCCTGGTCTGGAAAGATCCCACATGCCGCCAAGCAACTAAGCCCATTTGCCACAACTACTGAGCCCACATGCCACAACTATTGAAGCTCGCGTGCCTAGAGACCGTGCTCCACGACAAGAGAAGCCACTGCAATGAGAAGCTTGTGCACCACAACAAAGGGTAGCCCTCACTCGACACAACTAGAGAAAGCCTGCATGCAGCAACAAAGACACAACGCAGCCAAAAATAAATAAATAAATAAAATAAATTTATATATATTTAAAAAAAAAACTGCTCATAATCTACTGACTAGAACAGAGTCAAATGGCCACAACTACCTGCAAGGGATCCTAAAATACAGTTGCAAACCCAAGAACAGGAGAAAATGATTCTTGAAGAAGAACATAGGTTCTACCATATTTACTACTAGATGAAGCAAGTTATTTGTTAAAGTGCCCCAAATAACTATGAAAGCTGGGCATTTTGTAATTCTTATTTAAAGAATTAGCAAATAATTTTATGAATTCCTGCTATCAGATAACTCCATGAGAGCAGTCTTTACATAATCTCTTCCTCCTTCTTCTCCACTCACTTCCTTCATCCTCAAGGTATCTCTGGAACTACTCATAGAACATAGACCACTGTATACAACTAACAGACATTTAATAAAAGCATGATTTAATGAATTAGTATGTTTTTTTCAAAAATATTAAAACTTATCATTTTTATATGTAATATCAGTTTCCTATAGCATTATACTGAGAGTCTAACCTTTTCCTACTAATAAGGGATGCCTGTTTTTTATACATTATGTTATACATTAATGTATCTATTTTAGGTCTCTATTACATGTTCACTCACTATCCTATCTTAATTCCCAGAACTTTATAATAATTCTTTATATGACAAACAGCAAGTACCTCACGCCCAAATTATTCATCTACAAAACCATATTGGTTGTATTTGATCTTATTACTGTGTTTTAGATCCAAACTCTCTGGTAAATAAAAATGCTTTGAGCCAAAATGTCAACATGAGGAGCTCTGGGACCTTCTCTTCATAAAACAACCATAGGTGGCTAAGGTCTCTGGAAATTGTCCTAAGGGCATGCAGCAAAAGAAGAAATATTTATTCAAGAAAATTTGTTAACTCTTATTAAGAACAGCAAGAATCTGTGGCACTTGAGCAATGACCTGACCCCTCCTGCTCGTCCATCACCAATGCAGAAGCTGTGGCCAAGGAAATGGGGCTCTCTCTCCTCTCATTTTCTGAGTAAGTGATATGGCATCCCTCCCAGGAGGATCAGGGACCAGGATTTCTCATCCTTCTAAACTCCCAGTTGCAGAGGCTAAGTTCTTAGTAGGTGTTGCCAAGAAAATGGGGGCTTCCTTCCTCCACTTAGCTCCCACTCATAAGGCAGAGTTATATTCCCAGAAATGGCAGGCTGAGAATATTGGGTCGATGATCACTATCATTCCCACTTAATGATGGGGTAAGTTACCATTATGGAAGAAACAAGCAAAGAGAACTAACAGCCACTGTCCCCATTCAGCACTGTACTCTAGAGGACGGGTATCATTCAAAGAGAAGGGGGCCATTGTTCCCTCCCACGGCCCTAGACAAAGACTCAGAAATTTTTCCCAGGGGACCAGGCTCTCCCTGAAAATGCCTTTACAGCTCTCCCATGAAGCTCTCCCATGGAAAATGGAAAATGCCTTTATTTGAAAAAGAGTGTGGTGAAGTTCAAGCATAAGATACTCCCAAGACAATGGAGATTTCAGTGGTAAACAGTAAGAGCAACAGGCTAAACCTTAGTCCATATAGTTTACCAGAAAGTATCAGAGAATGAGACAGCTAAGATGAACCCTTCTAGGGTCAGTATAAAGCTCAAAGACTAAATCTTTAAAAGAAGCCTGAATTTAATAGGATCAGAATATGGAGCAATCCCAAGGCATCATCAAAAACAACAGAACAATCAGCCTGCAACTAGAGAAACTAGTAGGTTGGCAAAGTGTGAGATTCCTGGGTCATAATACTTTTCCTTCACAATTTTGTAACAAAAGTTTCTTTTTTTTCCCCAACAAGTAAAGAACCACTTTTTTGCCTCCCTAACTTCAATTAACCTTCTCACATGCATGTTCTGGGCTTAGTTTACATATGAAAGTGAATACCTCTTAAATAAACATATATAATAACAAAATTTCTGAGAGCAAGTTGATGATTCAAGCAATAATAATATACTAATATTTTAAATCAACTTAAATGCTAAGGATTAACACTGATTTATAAACACAGATACACAAATGTTAGAACATTAGCCAAGAATTTTTATTGGTTTCACCACAGGAGTTTCATAGATGTGTTATCTACTTAGCCATACAACTTCTCATGGTGCTTAGTTTATAAAGAGCATAAATGCAAATGGATACACACACACACACACACACACACACACACACACACTCATACCTCCCCAATGATGTCTACTTTTCCCAGTTATAGACACTTCTAAAACAAATTTTACAATACTGAGGTTATGCCCTATAGATACTGTTCTGAATGTTTATAGTTAAGTTCATTATACTGTATTTGTCTTTATTGCTCTAGGGTTTATAGATTCCATTAAAATGACACAGGGCATGCTTGTTTCAATGAAAATTGTACTAAACCTGGACCAAAGAAAATTAGCATAATTCCCGCTGAAGGGTAACTTGAAAACTTGTGAAACCCTTCATTTTTTAAAAAAGGAAGCCTGACTTTGAACACTTGATATTTATTTAATACTGTGTAAACTTGTAAACATGGGTTGAATCTTCTCAGCAAAAGTAAGTGAAATTAAAGTTTAGTTCAAAGGAAAATCAGTACTGCAGAAAGTTAGATGAGAATGAAAATAAATTAAAATTACAGAAATTAAAAAAATATATAAATTAGAAAAGGTAAAAATCACACCAAGAAGACGTGGAGAGCACACATGACAAGTTTAACATTGTCCAAAATATTATATGGAGCATGGAATCAAAAAAAAATGCCATTAGTATTTTTGTTGTAGAATCTAGAGTAAATAAGAATATTTTGATTTAAATCATCCTTTTTCAATGGTAACATAGATGTTTGTTTTATTTATTCGTTTTGATAACATTCATTTACTGAGAGAATATTCTGCAGAGTGGAAAGGCACATGACAAGTAAGCTATACATTTTAGTTGGAGAATCTTCATAAACAAATTTACTTCAAAGCAGACTGTCGTGACCACTATACAAGATGTATTAAGTGCTGTGGGAATACAAAGAAGGGAGATGTGACCCCTTATTGGTGTGATCAAAGAAGGCCTCATAGAAAAGGTCACATTTGAGGGACTCGAGAAAGATAATAGGATTTCAAAACTCACAGTTCGGAGGGTGGGTAAGGCCTCAGAAGGAACATGAATAATTTAAACAAAAGTCTTAAACCAGAAATGTAGCAAAAAATGATAAGGAGATCTGTTTGAGTGTGTAGCAGAGGGCTTGAAGGACTGTAATGAGAGGCTAAATTAAAGTGTGACATCAGTGCCAGAGTTATAGAAGCCTTGGATGCCGGACTGAGGGCTTCTTTATCAATTTGATAGAAAACTATGAGTTTTAATTTGAAAAGTTTTTTATCTAGAAGTTGTTACAAAGTGTCAAACGTTTAAAGAGTGAGATTCAGGAGCTTCATGGATTACATTGTCATATATTAGCTAGATTATGCCTCAAAGTACTACCTTAAACATCCTTTTTCTAAATGTATCATGGACTGAACATTGTAACAACAACAAAGACGTTATCAAGACATAAAGGCAGACTTGACACTGCTCCAGTGCTTGTAGGAGGAATAAATAATGAGGATCTAATATGATATGACAATAACTTAGCATAAAATATTTGGACGTTTTCCCAACTATTTGAAATTTTCATTTGCAATCATTACTCTTAAGGATGAACAGTTTGCTTTTAAGATATAAGCTAATAAAAGTATGAGGCACTGCCATTATCAGCTATTTTAAGATAGTGTTTATCAAATTCTTTATAAATCCTTCTTTAGCTGAATTTTGTCAAAATTGAACACCCATTTATAATAAAAACCCTCCAGAAAGGAGGCATAGAGGGAACTTTCCTTAACATAATAAAGGCCATATATGACAAACCCACAGCCAACATGGTCTTCAATGGTGAAAAACTGAAACCATTTCCACTAAGATCAGGAACAAGACAAGGTTGCCCACTCTCACCACTACTATTCAACATAGTTTTGGAAGTTTTAGCCACAGCAATCAGAGAAGAAAAAGAAATAAAAGGAATCCAAATCAGAAAAGAAGAAGTAAAGCTGTCACTGCAGATGACATGATACTATACATAGAGAATCCTAAAGATGCTACCAGAAAACTACTAGAGCTAATCAATGAATTTGGTAAAGTAGCCGGATGCAAAATCAATGCACAGAAATCTCTGGCATTTCTTTACACTAATGATGAAAAATATGAGAGTGAAATTAAGAAAACACTCCCATTTACCACTGCAACAAAAAGAATAAAATATCTAGGAATAAATCTACCTAAGGAGACAAAAGATCTGTATGCAGAAAACTATAAGACACTGATGAAAGAAATTAAAGATGATACAAATAGATGGAGAGATATACCATGTTCTTGGATTTGAAGAATCAACATTGTGAAAACGACTCTACTACCCAAAGCAATCTACAGATTCAATGCAATCCCTATCAAACTACCACTGGCATTTTTCACAGATCTAGAACAAAAATTTTCACAATTTGTATGGAAACACAAAAGACCCCGAATAGCCAAAGCAATCTTGAGAAAAAAAAATGGAGCTGGAGGAATCAGGCTCCCTGACTTCAGACTATACTACAAAACTACAGTAATCAGGACAGTATGGTACTGGCACAAAAACAGAAATATAGATCAATGGAACAGGCTAGAAAGCCCAGAGGTAAACCCATGTACATATGGTCACCTTACCTTTGATAAAGGACGCAAGAAAATACAGTGGAAAAAAGACAGCCTCTTTAATAAGTGGTGCTGGGAAAACTGGACAGGTACATGTAAGAGAATTAAATTAGAACACTCCCTAACACCATACACAAAAATAAGCTCTAAATGGATTAAAGACCTAAATGTAAATCCAGACACTATCAAACGCTTAGAGGAACACATAGGCAGAACACTCTATGACATAAATCACAGCAAGATCCTTTTTGACCCACGTTGTAGAGAAATGGAAATAGAAACAAAAATAAACAAATGGGACCTAATGAATCTTAAAAGCTTTTGCACAGCAAAGGAAACCATAAACAGGACAAAAAGACAACCCTCAGAATGAGAGAAAGTATTTGCACATGAAGCAACTGACAAAGGATTAATCTCCAAAATTTACAAGCAGCTCACGCAGCTCAGTATCAGAAAAACAAACAACCCAATCCAAAAGTGGGCAGAAGACCTCAAAAGACATTTCTCCAAAGAATATATACAGATTGCCAACAAACACATGAAAGAATGCTCAACATCATCAATCATTAGAGAAATGTAAATCAAAACTACACTGAGATATCATCTCACACCAGTCAGAATGGCCATCATCAAAAAATCTACAAACAGTAAATGCTGGACAGGGTGTGCAGAAAAGGGAACCCTCTTGCACTGTTGGTGGGAATGTAAATTGATACTGCCACTATGGAGAACAGTATGGAGGTTCCTTAAAAAACTAAAAATAGAACTACCATATGACCCAGCAATCCCACTACCGGGCATATACCCTGAGGAAACCATAATTCTAGAAGAATCATGTACCAAAATGTTCATTGCAGCTCTATTTACAATAGCCAGGACATGGAACTAACCTAAGTGTCCATCAACAGATGAAGGGATAAAGAAGATGTGGCACATATATACAATGCAATATTACTGAGCCATAAAAAGAAATGAAACTGAGTTATTTGTAGTGAGGTGGATGGACCTAGAGTCTGTCTCACAGAGGACCTAGAATCTGTCACACAGAATGAAGTCAGAAAGAGAAAAACAAACACCATATGCTAACACATATATATGTAATCTAAAAAAAAAAAAAAAGGGTCATGAAGAACCTAGGGGCAAGACGGGAATAAAGACCCAGACCTACTAGAGAATGGACTTGAGGATACGGGGAGGCGGAAGGGTAAGCTGGGACAAGGTGAGAGAGTGGCATGGACATATATACACTATCAAACATAAAATACCTAGCTAGTGGGAAGCAGCCGCATAGCTCAGGGAGATCAGCTCAGTGGTTTGTGACCACCTAGAGGGGTGAGATGGGGGGGTGGGAGGGAGGGAGACGCAGGAGAGAAGAGATATGGGGACATATGTATAACTGATTCACTTTGTTATACAGCAGAAACTAACACACCATTGTAAAGCGATTATACTCCAATAAAGATGTAAAAAAAAAAAAAATAAATAAATACATCCCTCTTTAGGATTCCTTCTTTAATCCCTCTTTAGTGCTTTATTTTCGAAATATATTTGGCATTGTATTGCACATTAATCATTTAATACCTATGCTAAACTTTTAACTAACAGTAGTTCCTCATCGGAAAAGTTTGAAAGTTCTGTAAAGTATAAGAATATTTGCAAACTCTATTTATGTGTGAGGAACCTCTTTGTGTGAGGAAAATATTTGAATTTTTATGTGTGAAAATCAAGTTAGTTGAGACTAGAAAATATAATCTGTAGGTACTCTAAATTGAGCATGTGTTGTGCAGGATGTTACTATTTGTCAAACATGAAGGAAGGAGTGAGGCACTCATCTCAGGGTTGGGATATGATCAACCTTTTAACATATATGGTATGAGACCATCCAGCATTCAGACCAGGAGAGAGGACCAGTGTCAACGTGTTAATTAAAAATTTGTTTAAATATTAGATCTTAATTTATTTATTATTTAGATTAAAATAAATATCAACAGGAGTCCTGATGTTTGCTTCTACACCACTATCAATCTTTCTGATCCCTACTTTGTAAATCACTACTCTACAATTATACCTTAAGCTTCATATTAAAATTCTATTCAGATGTGAATGTAGCAACAGAAATATCTCTCATTTCCAACTGTCTGCATAAAATAGTAACACCTGATTACATTAGAATAATCCACTCTTTTTGGTTGACTGTTCTATATTTTCCCTTACCTGAAAATCTTACAAGCTTACTTTGCCTGTGGTTTAAGCTATACTATTAGCCATATTATTCTTTAAACAGTGGGTAATTTTGGAATCATTTTGTTTTCACCTACTTGGGTTTGTTAGAAATTGTATGTTAGACTAGCTCTATTCTTTAATTCTTCATGGACCTATTAAGCCTGACCACTGATTTCTTCCGCTCTAGACCTACTAACATCTTTATCTTCTTCTTCCTCCTCTTCTTCTATTTTTAAACCACTATCATAATGTTAGAAGACATACCGCAGAAAACTAACACATTAGTCAGGGGAATGCAAAACATATATAGGGTGGCAACTTTAAGAGAGAGAGGGCCAGAAGAAGGCACTGTATTGAAAATGATTGATGGTATATGTCAGTTGATTTGAAAAGGAGTCAATGAACTCAGAATTTAAGGCAGAGAAAATGCAAGGATATTAATACTACCAAGTAGTAGAATACAAAATCTGAGCCCATGTGAGATAGATTTTGCCACTTGATGAAACCTGTGAGCTCAGATTTTCCTAAGTCATTTGTTTCTTTTTATTATTGTTTAGATGCAAGAAATTAATATTTGTGTAGAATGAGAGGTATGAGAAGATTAAATAATTAAAGATTGATTGATTCATTTAATAGGCTGATTTTTGAAGCCAAGGGAAAATATATCAAAACCAAAGGAGCTGAGGTCTAAATAGACATTTCTCTAAGAAAGACATACAGATGGCCAAAAAGCACATGGAAAGAAGCTCAACATTGCTAATTATTAGAGAAACGCAAATAAAAACTACAATGAAGTATCACCTCACACCAGTCAGAATGGCCATCATCAGGAAGTCTACAAACAATAATGCTGGAGAGAGCGTGGAGAAAAGGAAACCCTCCTACACTGTTGGTGGGAATGTAAATTGGTACAACCATTATGGAGAACTGTATGGAGGTTCCTTAAAAAACTAAAAATAGAACTACCATATGATCCAGCAATGCCACTCCTGGGCATATATACATAGAAAACCATAATTTGAAAAGATACATGCACTCCAATGTTCACTGCAGCACTATTCACAATATCCAAGACATGGAAGCAACCTAAATGTCCATCAACTGAGGAATGGATAAAGAAGATGTGATACATATATACAACAGAATATTACTCAGCCATAAAAATGAATGAAATAATGCCATTTGCAGCAACATGGATGGACGTAGAGATTATCATACTAAGCAAAGTAAGTCAGAGAAAGACAAATATCGTACAATACCACTTGTATGTGGAATCTTAAAAAAAAAAAAAAAGTTACAAAAGAACTTATTTATAAAACAGAGACAGACTCACAGACTTCAAAAACTAACTTACGCCCTTTTATCTCTGCCCGCTTATAGCCGGGATGCAGAGGGCCGCCGAGGGCCGCCGGGTCGCAGTCGGGCCTCCTTTTGCAACTCGTGAGTAGAGGACAGAAGCCAGTCAAGTTTGCCTCACATCCATGAACCAGGCCCTGGACACCTGGTCTCAGCCTAGCTTTGCCCACCTTGCTGTGTGATCTTGGCTCCTCGCCACGCCCACAGCCATGGCCACAATGTGGCCCAGAAGCTCAGCCACCTCCTGCCCAGTTTGCGGCAGGTCCACCAGATGCCTCGGCCGTCTGTGCAGCCAGAGCCTGTGTTCACGGTGGACCGAGCCGAGGTGCCGCCCATCTTCTGGAAGCCATACATCTATGTGGGCTACCGGCCGCTGCATAAGACCTGGCGCTTCTACTTCCGCACACTGTTCCAGCAGCACAACGAGGCGGTGAATGTCTGGACCCACCTGCTGGCGGCCCTGGTGCTGCTGCTGCGGCTGGCCATCTTTGTGGGGACCGTGGACTTCCGGGGAGACCTGCACGCCCTGCCCCTCTTCATCATTGTTCTTGCCTCCATCACCTACCTCTCCCTCAGTGCCTTGGCTCACCTCCTGCAGGCCAAGTCCGAGTTCTGGCATTACAGCTTTTTCTTCCTGGACTACGTGGGTGTGGCTGTGTACCAGTTTGGCAGTGCCCTGGCACACTTCTACTATGCCATTGAGCCCGCCTGGCATGCCCAGGTGCAGACCTTTTACCTGCCCATGGCTGCCTTTCTCGCCTGGCTTTCCTGCGCTGGCTCCTGCTACAACAAGTACATCCAGAAGCCCGGCCTGCTGGGCCGCACTTGCCAGGAGGTGCCTTCGGCACTGGCCTACGCACTGGACATCAGCCCCGTGGTGCACCGCATCCTCGTGTCCCCCAACCCTGCCACGGACGACCCGGCTCTTCTCTACCACAAATGCCAGGTGGTCTTCTTTCTGCTGGCGGCCACTTTCTTCTCTGCCTTCGTGCCTGAGCGCTGGTTCCCTGGCAGCTGCCATGTCTTTGGGCAGGGCCACCAGTTCTTCCATGTCTTCTTGGTACTGTGCACGCTGGCTCAGCTGGAGGCCGTGGCGCTGGACTACGAGGCCCGGCGGCCCATCTATGAGCCTTTGCACACCCGCTGGCCCCACAACTTCTCCGGCCTCTTCTTGCTTACTGTAGGCAGCAGCATCCTCACTGCATTCCTTCTGAGCCAGCTGGTACGGCGCAAACTCAGTCTCGATCGGAAGACCCAGTGAAGGGGGGTGGCAGCTTTTAGGGAGGGAGGTATAGTGGGGGCCCAAGGGTCTGGGCTTGGCTCCAGATGGGAACAAGGCCTGATAAAATTGCTTGTGTCTGGCCCGCAGTGACTTCTCTGTGCACGCCTCAGCTGCCAAGGGGGGGCACTGGCCAGTCCTTGGATTTGAGGATTGGCTGGAGCTGCTGGGGTCCACTTCAGGGCCTGCCCCAGCTCCCTGCCCTGCGAGAGGGAAAGAGAGAGATGTGGGGCACCCTGGTTTGCCTCCCCCCATTGCCTCTCACTTAGGGGTGAGGATGGAGGATCAGCTGGGGCCAAGACCCTGGCCTGGGCCTTCCAGATTATCTCTGAGGGGTTGAAGTTGGGATTTAGGTCAGAGTCAAATCTGAGCTGAGAGATAGAGGAAGCGTCAGCAACTGCCCTCTACCCAGATTTCACTGGTGGTTAGGGAAAGGGCAGGCCCAAAATATGTGCAGGATCTTACCATTCTTGAACCCCAGCCTGAAGTTTTGGTGCTGCAGAGAGCCCCCAAAGATAGAAGATTGTGCCAGGCAGAAATGGATCCCATCCAGTGCCCCATGCCTCTTCAGCCACTATCCCAGACAGTGAGCCCTGACCCTCCTACCTCTGGCCTCTACGTCCCACACATCCTGTTCCCAGTGTCTTTCCTGGTTCCCTTGTTCATGATTCAGTGTTTATCCATTCAGTGTTTCTTGGGCCTCTGCTCAGAGGCAGGCCACTGACTGGGCTCCGTGGATCAATGCAGGATGGTAAAGGCTTTAATATCGGAATGAACTGTCAGGGGAAGCACTGAGGAGGGAATAATTAGTGTTGCCTGGGATCCTCAGGGTCTTGGGTTGGGGAGGGTGAATAGGAGTTTACAGATGGAGAAGAGGAAGGGCATTCCAGGTAGAGGGAAAAACCTGTCCAAAGGCCAAGAGGTATGGAAGAAGGAGTTCACTGCGGCTGGAATTAGGAGTGGTCTGGACTCTCGTGTCCTGGATACAATAAAGTGACTGTGATAAGAAAAAAAAAAAAAAAAAAAAAAAAAAAAACTAACTTACATTTACCAAAGGGGAAATGTGGGGTGGGAGGGATAAATTAGGAGTTTGGGATTAACATATACACACTACTATATATAAAATAGATAATCAACAAGGACCTACTGTATAGCACAGGGAATTCTACTCAATATTCTTTAACAACCTATACGGGAAAAGAATCTGAAAAAGAATATATATATATATATATATGTATGTATATATATACACATATCTGAATCACTTTGCTCTACACCTGAAAGTAACACTGCAAATCAACTATATTCCAACATAAAATAAAAATTAAATAAAACAAACATAGGAGCTGATTACATGGATGTCTAAATATCTAAAAACCAGCATAGATTTTTGGTTCATAAGAAGCACATAGATTGACTAGAACCCCATTTTTACCACCGCTCTGCCACGTGCCTCTGGAGCCACAGTGCCAGTGGGGCACCCTGAGGGCAGAGGCAGAGCAGTAGTGCTTGGTCCTACATGGCTGAGCTTCTCAAGGAGAAGCTGGCACTGGCAACAGAGGTGGTGAGGTAGTCTAATGGGGAGTCCTACGGGACATTGATGACCATAAGTAAGCTTGTCTGAATCTGCATGTGACAATCTGCAGGGACTCCCAGAGATAACTGGGTGAGACTTTGTAGTGGGAACAAAAGACACTGTGATTTGATCACTAGTGTTTATTGCTCCCTTAGAGTAGTAAAGCTCAAGAACACTCAGATACAAAGAGGAGTAGAGAAATCAACAATCACAGGCAACAGTTTGAGGTTGGTTTTGTGGAAGCAGAATCACTCACACTGAGATCATGGCTCAAGCCATGAACATAAATGTGGTTTGTAAATGAAAGGTGAGAAGAGAAATGTGAGAAAAAGATTTAAGAGATATCCTCATTTATTCTGCTATTTAATTTACATTAATATATTTTTTTTCTATAACCACTGAGACTCCAAACTTTTGATTTTCGGTGAATAAGTGTTGAGAAAGGGGAGAAAATGAATCAAATAAAGTAGAATGTGTCCCTAAAGATAAAGCCATTTAAGTCATAGGATGCAGATGAGAAGTTTTAAGTATTATTCATAAGAGGTCATTACTGTAGAGATGTACATATTAAATTTTGCTTAATATAAAGACAGAGACATATCGGCACTGTTAAGGTCATTTTAATTAAAACTGGGGAAAAAAATCACTCATGTTTGAGATTCTATATTTCATTTTAGTAGCCCTGATCATATGTGCTCTAGAGAAATTCTTTAGTCTATTTTCAGAGATATATTTTCTCAACTATAGGTTTGGTTACTTTAAAAAGGTATGAACCACATAATTTTGTATCTTTTGAAATCCCATTTTAAGCAAAACTTCTTTCTTTGTCCTATTTTATTCAGCAGCAGAAAAATTTATTTTAAGTATGTATCATATGTTAGATGAATCATCGAGTGATTTACACTGCACTTTAGTTTCAAATATTTCCTTTTTTATATTGCCAGATTACTACCGATAAGAACAAGACAGCACTTTTCTTTGGAGTTGTGCTAAAAAAACTAAATAAAACCAAAGAGTAATTTCTGTAATGTTAATTTTAAAGAGTTGTAGCTACTGAAACAGGCGGTATAAAAGTGAATGGCGTGGGACTTCCCTGGTGGTGCAGTGGTTAAGAATCTGCCTGCCAGTGCAGGGGACATGGGTTCGATCCCTGGTCTGGGAAGATCCAACATGCCGCGGAGCAACTAAGCCCGTGCGCCACAACTACTGAGCCTGCATTCTAGAGCCTGCGAGCCACAACTACTGAGCCCACGTGCCACAACTACTGAAGCCCACGCACCTAGAGCCTGTGCTCCTCAACAAGAGAAGCCACCGCAATGAGAAGCCTGCACACCGCAATGAGGAGTAGCCCCAGCGCGCTGCAACTAGAGAAAGCCCGCGTGCAGCAACAAGACCCGACGCAGCCAAAAATAAATATATAAATATATATATTTTTAAACTGAATGGTGTAAAATCAATATGAATTGACTTCCTTGACTTCATCAAGTTTATCTCATAGCTTTACCTTCTAACTCTTCTAACTTAGATTAATCTGGAGAACACATTGAAATGCTGAATATGTTACATAAGCCAACAAAACAGTGAAATTAGCATTTGAAGGACTGTATAACCAAGGGGATAATATTGTTAACTGTGAAAATTTAAGGATTACTTAAAATAATAAAATATTTTTAAATTTGATTCCTTCTATAATTGAAAACAAATCCTTAATAGTCTTCCTAAATGCTGAGCTTAACTAAACTAGTGACTAGGTTAAGCAAACCTTGAGAAACATTTTTCTTTATCTATTTCTTAGAATTGGAATAAGATAACAATATTAAGTACCAAGGAACACTGTAAAATGGAGAAAGTGCAGGTAATTGTTAAAAACATGGGAATACCCTCCCAGAAAATCAATACTTTAGTTGCATACACTTAGTATTTGAAGTAAATAAAAAGAGAAAGACAAGTGTGCCACCATTAATTCTGTATCAACATGGGATCAAAGGAAATCAAAATGGAAAAATAAAGTAAAATTAGAAGATACTGTTCAAAAGCTCAAGAACGTAATGATGCTATTGGAAGAACCCAATGATCCTTATAAACACTGACACCTTGGAAAAAGAGTTTTAAATACTTGCAAAGCTGCAAGCAAGCACAAATGAAAGCAGAACACAACCATGTGTGTATTTACTATTAAAGTACAGGACAAAGATTCCCACAGAGGCTTCTGCTAGTTTCATTCATCGTTGCATAGACCTCTGTTAAGAGAACATTCCGCCTGTCTCCGTAATATGTAAGGTCAGACATAAAAGAATAAAAGCATGTTTCTTTCCACAAGAATTTGTAGTTTGGTTAGATATAAAAAGATGTGACCTGAAATTTGAGAGATGGGAAGGATGCAGAACTAGTTTATAGCACGTGGATGAGGAAGAAAACAGGAACATCAGGACCAAAACACAGAGATTAAATCTGCTCAGCTGTGATGAATTACAATAAAAAATCAAACAACATTTTAAAGATTCAAGGGGTGCTATATTTCTGTTTTATAGATTAGGAAACTGGAACCAATTAGCTTACCTAATGTTACACACATAAAAGTAGAGCTCAGAGATTCCAGTCCCATGTGCTGCTAACTTCACAGTATCTCTGAGTTTCACTCTGAGCCTTGAGTAGAAGAGATTATGTTTGATGGAACTGAGCCATCAGAAAGTCTTAAGGAAGTTTCTGGCATGAGTATAGCGCAGGAGAAACAAGAATGCCCAGCAAGAAACAACAGGAACCTCAAATGTGTATCAGGTATATTCAAGTACAGCTCTTATGATTAATGTGTCTTTTCTTGATTGAGCTGCTCAATTTGTTAGAGGAAAACCAACAGAATTTACTGGCTTTATCTTTAAGGCATTGATGTGGTTTTTTACTGTGTCAATTTTGCTAAACAGAAGCTACATTTTCTAGATTCCCTTCCTTATACGGTTCTGGGTTAAGTGTTGCCCACAAGAGAAATTAGCAGGAGATTTGGAAGGCAGGAGTGAACCAGTAGGCCTTACACTACAGGCAAAATCCCACACGTTGTTGCTGATTGGCTGGCTCACGTCGGTGACATGGGACAGCCATGCCCTCATTCCTCTACTTCCCACTGGATCTCCTCGTTACACTTTTCCAAGCTTTGGACCAGGTGTGTGTGCAACCTTGAAAGGCAGCAGCTTCTTCTTCAGGTCACCTATATGGTTGGGGTTAGATGCAGTGAGAGACAGACAGGGGTTCCAAATTGTGCCTGTGGGTTCCTGATTTCCCTCGAAGATGACAATTTATTTTTGCAGGTCTCAGTTTGTTCCTGATTTCCTCCCTTACGCTACCTGGAAATGGCCTGCCTTGATGAATTTAATTCAGGGCTGCCCATCAGCAAAAGCAGAGATCACAGCCCTTCAGAGACTTCTGCAGCTCCCTCTGTCATTCCTCGTTGGCGGATGTTCTCTGCTCCACCAGCCACTCCCATTCAGAGCTTGATTTCCCCTACTTCTCCCATAATTGTGTAAGGTCTCAAGCCTGTAGTAAATTATTTATTTTATGTCACTTTACCAGACCCTAACAGATACAGGCATGAAATGAAGAGAGTTCATTTTTTCCAATTTAACCAAGAGTTTAATTCCTACTTTTCTATTAGTCAAACATACTTCCAAAATGAACTCAGAGTTCTTTTAAGTGCCATTTTAGAATGATTTTATCCATAATGGTAAAATTTATATTGAGGAAAAGATAGTTAAAATAATACAAGTTGTATTTCCTTTCTTGGTTCAGGGACCATAGGATGAATGTAATATATTTTCTTATGATAAGGGCAGACTCTAGTCAGTAAAAATTTGGCCATGATGATTCACCACATTATTTACCATATGATCCAGCAATCCCAATCCTGGGCATATATCTGGAGAAAACTCTAATTTGAAAAGATACATGCACCCCAGTGTTCACTGCAGCACTATTTACAATAAGCAAGACATGGACGCAACCTAAATGTCCACTGATAGATGAATGGATAAAGAAGATGTGATATATATATAATACATATATATATATTATATGATATATATATATATATATATCATATAATATATATAATGGAATACTACTCAGCCATAAAAAGAATGAAATAATGTCATTTGTAGCAACGTGGATGGACCTATATATTATCATACTAAGTGAAGTAAGCCGGACAGAGAAAGACAAATATCATAGGATATTACTTACATGTGGAATCCAAAAAAATTGATACAAATGAACTTATTTACAAAACAAAAATAAATCCACAAACAGAAACTTATGGTTACCAAAGGGAAAAGGGAGGGAGGGATAAATTAGGAGTTTGGGATTAACATATGCACAATACTGTACATAAAATACATAAACAACAAGGATCTACTGTATAGCACAGGGAACTATACTCAGTATCTTGTAATAACCTATAATAGAAAAGAATCTAAAAAAGAATGTCTTATATGAATCACTTATACATTTATATATATATTTATATATACATAAATATATATATACATATATATATATATATATATATAAAAAACTGAATCACTTTGCTGTACACCTAAAACTAACACAACATTGTAAATCAACTACACTTCAATAAAAAATGCAATCTATTGTGTTTTTGATCTGTTCTTTGTTCTGTGATTATCTGTTCTTTAGTGCTTCATTCCTTCTAATGTCTTAACATTCATATAACTGGAAATGCCATTTGACAGAAAGATGTTTGACATCACAGGTTAGTCATTATCTAGAACTTGTAGGTAACACCAATACCTTAAATTTGGGATGGCTTCATGAAAAATAATGAAAACAACAGCAGCAGCAGCAGAAAAAATACAGTTGAACAAATACTGCATTCAACAGCTGTATTTTTTGTATGTTCATTTAATCTTCTCTATCACAGAACATTTAGAAGTTGATATTATTCTCAGTTTAAACATGAGGGGCTAAAGCCCCAAGAAAAATTTTTTTAAATTGCTTCTAAGTCATACAGCTCATAAGTGGCAGAGAAAATACTTGAACACAGATATGCCTATTGTCCAAGGGCTTATTCTTTACACCAAAATTCTCTTCAAAATTCACCTTTTTCTTTCCTTCAAAACTCAACTTTTTTTGTTTTAAGGAAATATAACACTTTTTTTTTTTTACGCCTCTGCATATAGCTCATTTACTTAAACCCATATGAATCCTATTAAAGGGCATGCAAGATTTTAAGATGAAATGTTGCTGTTATGGATGCCAAAGGTAATATACAAACTGTTTTGTACGGCTACTTTAAAATATTTTTTTCCAAAATTACCACATCTGACAGGGATGTTTTGGCCATCATAAAAACAAAAGCCAATGACAACAAAACAGAAGAGCAGAGAGACAAGTTGGGTAGTCTGGGTCTTGAATTTATAGTGGGATCTTGATAGAATTAAAGCCTTCTGGAAGTGCTTTCTACCCAGCCAATTTGGAAATATGACAAGAACCATCTCTCTCATGACATTACAGTACTTTGCTTGTCAAACATTTAAAGAGCAAAAAGAAAAAAAAAAAAAAAAGATGTGTGTTGGCTTCAGTCCCAGTTTAAAACTGGTTTGCCCACTGATTACTAGAAGCACTTTTATAAATGCAGTCTGCTTACCCACTCATCTGTCGACATTAGCAAGGCTTTGTTTCACTGAGAGGTTGTGCTGGTTTGGGTTGGGGGAAGACAATGTCCATTTCCTGTTCCATTTTTGCATTTCGAAAGCATGAAACAGAGATTAAGCAATGGAAAGTCTAACCTCTCTTTGACAATATGTTCATGAATCTATTTTCCCAAAATGATTTTGTCATGACAAAAACTGAGGGTGATTTTGATGTCTCAGATTTAAAAGTATAGACTATGAGAGAGAGAATATGTAAGAGAAAAAGCTGAAATCCACGATTACTTAAATCAGCAAAGACACAAAGATCAAGTATAAGTGATAAATGACAAATATATCTTATAATTTAACAATGGATAGTTATAAAGAAACCTGTCATATCTATTTCTCTTGTGGAGGCAGACTTATATTCTCAATTAAGGAATTCAACATTTCTTCCTAATACAGCCATACTTCTTAATATAAAACAATGAAATTCAGAACACAGTAATAACTTGTTTTGCAGCATAACCTAATAATTCAGTTAACCCTTTACTTCTTCCTTAGAAATACCTCCATTATTTTATCTGTGTGTCTATGTGCATGCATGCATGTTTGAGTTTAACCTACAGAGTTGAGTAGCTAGAATTTTAAGAGTTGTAGCTTGAGAGGGGAGTGTGAACAGAACTGATGGTATGCTTCACATATATTCACGCCAGCTTTAAAGAACTAGCTTGCAACCTGTGAGATCATAAAGGTTAGATAAATATATACTTTAAAAGAGAGGCTGCAGGTATAGAAAATGCAAAATCTTTTTTCCCTGCTGTCTGGAAAGCTCTTCTCAATTCCTTCACTCTATCTCAGCTCAACAACAAGGAGTCCCCTAAATCTCCTAGCCTGGGTTAATGTGTTTTGTTAGATGCTCCTTTGTTCCCACAATTTATCTCAGTTCATAGGATGAGTTCAACAGAATCTCTAAGGCTTGTGGGGGAAACAATGTTACTGGCTTTGCACCATGGCCTCTCCAGTGAACAGGAACCGACACTGTGCTTAGAAAGTATTAGATGCTCATAAATCTAAGTCAAATCAGGGACTTCCCTGGTAGTCCAGTGGTTAAGACTCCGGGCTTCCACTGCAGGGGCCGGCGGCGTGGATCCGAACCCTCCTTGGGGAATTAAGATTCCTGCATGCTGTGCGGGGGGTGGGGGAAGGAATGTAGTGTGGAAACAGTATTCAAATGAAAAAATAATCCACGTCTAACAGTACAATCTGGCCTAGAATCAAAATTTGCTCATCATGGGCTTCCCTGGTGGCGCAGTGGTTGAGAGTCCGCCTGCCGATGCAAGGGACATGGGTTCGTGCCCCGGTCCGGGAAGATCCCACATGCCGCGGAGCGGCTAGGCCCGTGAGCCATGGCTGCTGAACCTGCGCGTCCGGAGCCTGTGCTCCGCAACGGGAGAGGCCACAGCAGTGAGAGGCCCGCGTACCGCAAAAAAAAAAAAAAAAAAAAAAAAAAAAATTTGCTCATCATAAAAGACAAAGACAAAAATGCTAAGAGAAGATATGGCAAATGAAGGCTCTGTTCCACAATGCAAAAGTATTCCTTGACATGAAATGATAAGAAGAAAACCTACTTTGGAGAGAAGCGAAGTCAACTTTAGTATTAATTTTGCTACTTTTGTATTTTTTAAGGGCATAATGGCTCAGACTCACTTTCCTGCAAGAAAGATAAAGAGGAAGGGAAAAGAATGAGAAAGACAGAGGAAAGGAAGGAAGACACAAGAGGCGAGAGAGGGCTGGAGCTTCTCTTTCTTGGTGACTAACTGGTCTCTCTTGACCTTATCAAGGGCTGCTGGATGGAGTGATCCTTCAGCAACCAGAGCAGAAAAGACGGAAGGTTGATAATGATAGTATCCTCCTCACGGCATTGCTACGAGGTTTAAAAGATTTACTAAAGTTCAAGTTTCTAGCATAGTTCCCGGAACATAGTAAACCTACAATGAAACAGCTCACTAAAATACAGCTCCTGTTTAGCTAATTGAAGACTTTGGAGATATTTTCACAATAAATGTTAGATATCATTATTGTTCTTGATGTCCTTACTGTTTTTATTATTACAATGTAGTCAGATTGTTTGTCTCTGAAAGGGTGGGATAGTGCCCTTGATGCACTGCTGCAGTCATAAAATCACTGAGTGATAATATGCAACATTTAAAGTAAGAACCACAAAAATTCGTCTAACCAATCTGACCAGGCATAATTCACTGAGAATAAAAATACAAAATCAAACAAAGCAAACTACAAATTAAAAGAAATATATAGGTCTGTTATTTTACACTAATTAGAGAAAATTCAGACCATATCAATAAGAAAAAATGATCTTTTTTCTTCACATAATAAACTTATATAATAAACCTAAAAAATTTTAAACTAGACTCTTTTATGTGTGTTATCTTCTAGAATGTAGGTGGTACAAAGAAGTTGATACATTTTCTGAATTCAAATATTATATACGATATTGAGCCTAAAATATGGATTTTCCTCTTAGAGCTTTGAGAACCAACTAGCTAGAAATTATGCAAGTATATTAAAAATAGGAAGATCTTTTTGTATTATGTGCAGATTTTGTTATCTAATAATAAGCACAGATATTATTTGGTTGACATTAAATATAGGTAACTATTATTTCTATTAGAGTATATACTATTGTCTCAATTTGAAGATCTTTTTACCATTCATTTAATTCAGACAGGCTCTAGTTGAAGGTATAAAAGCAAACATGAATTGTTAAGTCTCAATTCCATTCAAAATATGTATTAGTGAGACAAAATTTAGTTTATAACTAAGAGTTTCAAGGTAAGTAAGTAAACTATTTAGAAAAACTTTAAAACAGCTGGATAATTCATAAATTGTTTCTGAATTAACTCAACATGAAATTCAACGGACAGATGTAATTTTGTCTTCAAATTAAATTATTCCAAAACATATTTTTTCATAAAATTACTTGCATCTTCAAAAATATTTTTACTAGAATTAAATGAACAAATCATAAAGACCTAATAAGCAATGGTCTAGGAGTTTAAATTTGATGGTTTCCTTTTGTCAAATGTTTACTACCTACAGTTCACAGTTAGTTAATTAGGGACTTAGCGTGTTTTTTTAAGGCCATTGCCTTGCACACTGAATGGCTACACTGACAAAAGTGTCAAGGGTCTATGTGCTGTGATAGTGTTGCTCAAAAATGTGAAATTGTTGGTAACATTTTCTTTTAGAAGTAAATCTAGCATCATCTCTTGAGATCCAAACCCAGGAAGGTAAGCAGACATCTATAAAGAAATAGACGCAGAAAGCTGGGAATGGTGCTTAATCCAACTTCTTTTTTTCCCACCCTTTGTGGCAGTGTGAATCAAAATTAAAAAAGAAAAGTCTCAGCAAGCATCCTGATAACAGTTCATGCTTCAACTCTTTTATTTTACTAGTGGGAAATTAAAAAGAATTTGCCCTACATAGTTAAAAAAATTGAGTTCCTTTTGTGGCTGTACTCTGATTTTATTATTATATTTTTCTTCTCTAGTTGAAAAACCCTAGATTCTATCTTGCCATTCCAATTCTTAAGCAACAACATTTTGTATTTAAACTGCTATTTATACACTGTTATTAAAACAATCTCACATATCACGCCACCTGCATAAAAATATTTGATGAAATATATCACCATCTAACCACAGGGAACTTGACTAAAATTTTGGTATTAGTATGCTGAGTTTTATTAGACAGCATATGACAGATGTTCTTATACAGTTGAAAGTCAAATGTTAGGATATATGTACAATAAAAACCTTAGTTCTATGTTGTATTGTATTGTTTCACTACAGTTGTATAACTTCGTGTCTATTAAAACATTGTTTATTAAACAAATTTAATAAATGGCAAGTAACTGCTGTTGTAGCTACTTTACATGACTCTTAATTTATAACCTTTCTTTTCTTCTTTTGAGTATAACGTGGATGGAATTGCAACATACAGTATCACACATATAAAACTTCTCCAAACATGCAATATATTATTTTTCACCAAGGAGACGTGGTATATGGTGCAGCTAAAAAGACTCAAGTCATGATCACCAAAATTCTTTTCCTCTATCTGAACACTTTTATCACCTGATAACTCAGCTGGCAAAAGTTATCTAAATGCTTTAATGTTTTGGTTAAATATTTTGGTTTGTTAATGGATGAGCTGAAAAAAGGAGGCAGCCACTAAATCTATTAGCATCAGAGTAGAGAATAATCAAGAGTTCAGGGAAATGTGAAAACATGGTAAGAAGCTAGAAAAGGGAGAATAAATGAATAGAGAAAGTCACAACTTCTCTGAAAGATGATAGACTAGGGTTGACATTACACTTAAGAGCAATAAACTGTGAGGAACATTTATTCCAATAGAATACCACAGGGTAGAGAAGCATACAGATAGAAAGAGAAGGATGTCATCATATCTGATTTGACTTAGATCTATAAAATAGACTTGGAGTAATCTCTCAATAAGTAGAAATTACAATAAGGAACATGTTATGAAGTTGGTCAGTAAAAGGTACTATCATTTGATTATACTCAATTGAGTGGGAAAGTACAATTTCTGCTTCAATATTCCTAGAGTCAATTGTTGGTTTCATTTTATATTTACTTACACAATTAATATGAGTTCATTATAGTAAAAAATCATATTATCCAATCAGGGATAAATTTTGTTTGTATTCCACCCATTTTTTATATTTAATGTACATAAATGGGAACCTTTATACATACAATTAGGTATTATTTTCTGATTTTATAACAAGGTAATTTCTTTCTATATCAGTAAATACAATATATAAGAGGAAAATACTATCATTATTCTCATGTCATGGACAATAAAATTGTGGCTAGTTATAGCTAGTAAGAGAGGTAAGATTCATACAATCTTTTATCACTCATTATTACATTCACTCATTATTAGAAGAGTGGCAATCAAACGTAAAATAACGTTTGCTGTCCAAGTGTTTTGACTTTTATTATCAAATTGCTCAAATATATACCATTATAATTCCTACAGCAAAATATATTTGTACATATACATACATATATATAGTTTAAGGGATTTTATATATTCTCTCATCAATACAGATAATTTTCAATTTTTTGCATTTCTGCTAAAATCCCACTTACATTTTTTTTTTTTTTTGCGGTATGTGGACCTCTCACTGTTGTGGCCTCTCCTGTTGCGGAGCACAGGCTCAGCGGCCATGGCTCACGGGGCCAGCAGCTCCGCGGCATATCGGATCCTCCCGGACTGGGGCACGAACCCGCGTCCCCTGCATCAGCAGGCGGACTCTCAACCACTGCGCCACCAGGGAAGCCCCCCACTTACATTTTTAATTTATCTTTTGCTTACTTTTGAACTGGAACATCTCCATGTACTTATGAATCATTTATTTTCTTATTTTTTACTTGTGGTTTTCTTTATTACTATGTGTAAGTGCTTTTTTAAAAAATATCTTTATTGGAGTATAATTGCTTTACAATGTTGTGTTGTGTTAGTTTCTGTTGTGTAACAAAGTGAGTCAGCTATATGTATACATATATCCCCATATCCTTTCCCTCTTGCGTCTCCCTCCCACCCTCCCTATCCCACCCCTCTAGGTGCACACAAAGCACCGAGCTGATCTCCCTGTGCTATGCGGCTGCTTCCCTTTAGCTATCTATTTTACATTTGGTAGTGTATATATGTCAATGCTACCCTCTCACTTCATCCCAGCTTACCCTTCCCCCCACCCCATGTCCTCAAGTCCATTCTCTACGTCTGTGTCTTTATTCCTGTCCTGCCCCTAGGTTCATCAGAATCTTTTTTTTTTTTTTAGATTCCATATATATGTGTTAGCATATGGTATTTTTCTCTTTCTGACTTACTTCACTTTGTATGACAGACTCTAGGTCCATCCACCTCACTACAAATAACTCAATTTTGTTTCTTTTTATGGCTGAGTAACATTCCATTGTATATATGTGCCACATCTTCTTTATCCATTCATCTGTCGATGGACACTTAGGTTGCTTCCATGTCCTGGCTATTGTAAATAGTGCTGCAATGACAGTCAACAAGTACATCCATTTCTTTTTATTACACAGATGTTTAAATTTTTTTCTTAATTTTAACATGTGTTTGAATTTGTGGCACAACCCTGCCAACTTTGAAGGTTTTCACTTAGTGGCATTTAATCTCCATATATACTTTCAATGTTTTCTGCCTTTGAATTCATGCTTCACAGTTCTTCCCCACCACATTTATATTTCCCTCTATATGCTTATGGTTTCTCTGTTTACATGTAATAAATATTTAGTTTATCCAGTATTTACTTGAGTAAATTATATGAGAGGAATTAGACTATTAAATTTAGTCTATATTTTCCCAATTTCATAAAAACAATAATGCAATCTCACACATAGATTTAAGATGCTATTTTATTACAGATTAGAACTATACATTTTGAAGATCTGTGTAACACTTTCTCTTCTTGAAATATATTTGGCACCTAATTATTTTACTCTTCCTGTTAATAGGACTTGATGTCTGGGAAGGCAATTTAATTAAAAAATTTTTCTTATTCTATTTTATTTATTTGTCCAAATAGATATGATAATTATTTTGTAAAGAAAAAGAAAACTCTGCTAGTTTAATCAAAATTTCATCAAATCCTAGGAAAGTTAAATAGTCTTTCATTTATTAAATTATTATATTGCTCAGCAAAACTTGATATTTCTCTCTATAGATTCTGAACAATTCTTGTTTTAATGTTCTTATGCATTTTATAATTTTGTTGAGATCTTTTTGTCATTTGTACCTGATTCCTAGATTTAATGTTATGTTAATATCTGGTGACTTGCTCAATGTTTATTGTTGGAATCAATTGATATTTCTCTATGGAAATATTTTAAATTATTTTTTAATATTTGGAACAAATGTCTGCATATGTAGGACAGAATGACATCAATATAAATATATGTGTCAGTTATATATATATTTATAAATACCAATATCAAAAATCTTATTAATCATTCAGATTCTGTAATTGATATATAAATATAAATATTTTAATAATTCCCACTTTTAATTTACTTAGCAATTTTGTGAAAAAATTCTTAAATAAGAAAATCATCATGGGGTGAATGAATTAAAGAGCAGCTATATTAAAGAATTCTTTATTTATATGGTAGCCAGACCTTGTAAGTGATACATTAGATATATTTGATTTTATTTATTGCATTCTCTTTTGTTCTATTTAATATTCTGCTTCTATTGCTTTATAATTTTCCTGTGACATAATTCTTAGCTTTCAACTTCTCCTGTTTCTAGAGTGTATTTACAGGGTGTTTTTATTAATAATTATATTTTACATTTTCAGAAGTATTTATTATCTGAAGGTTTTTACAATTTAGAGTCAAATGTAAAACATGCTTTATATTCCAGCTAATTAGGTAAATATCAAGTTTTTCCTCTATCCCTATTGCTTTCATACCACCTGTTACTTCTTTTTAAAATGTTTTATTTACATTTATTATCCCATATAGTTTTGCATTACAGAAAACTTCTACAGGGAAAAATTGTACATTTGCCTTCTCATAACAATCTCTATTTTAAATGATTTAAGTACTCACAGATCACCTTTTTATACCCTGGCTTTCTCATTCTTACCTATACTTGCTAAATTTTTTTTTTGGTAAGGTTAAAAACATGTTATATATTAAAACACCTTTCTTTAACTTTATACATTTAAAAAATGTGATTAAACCCTTGAATGTTAATCTTTTTCTATAAACTTTATTAGTATGGCTCTACTAATTTTAGGAAAATGTTACATCAAAAACTGAAACCATCACTTTTGTTTTAGATTTACACAAAGAATAGCATTTCGTTAGCTCACCATTTTTTCACTCCATTCTTTCCTTCTTTAAAACATTTCTCCTAAAAGAAAAAAATGTCTGCTTTTTTAAGCAAATCTTTAAAAGTTCCCTTAGGATCTTTTAATAATAAACTTTTCATAAAAGTCTTTACTGTTTCTGAAAGATGGTGTGCCTGGGTATAAGATTCTAAGTGGAGGACAATTTTCTCTCATAATGCACAGTTATCATCCCACTGTCTTCTGGCTGCCTTTGTTATTACTAAGAAACAAGAAATTATCACACTAATTGCCCTGCCTTTGTAGGCAGTTTAGCCCTTTTTTCTGGCGACTTTTAAAATTTTTTCTTTGATTTGAATATCTTCTGAGTTTCATTTTTACATCTCTAGGTATAGATCTGTGTTTGTTATTCCTGTTTGGGACTCATCAGGCTTCCTGAAACTAAGAATCTGTGTCTTTCAACAATACTGGACTAGTATCGGCTGTTCTACATTTCCAAAATTCCAGGTCTTCCATTCTTGCTGTCCTCTTCTTTTGGCTTTTTGTATATCTTTTATATGTATATTTTGCATTTTATAGCAAAATATTTCTTGCTCTCTTCTCTATTCCAGTTTTACTCTCCTTCACATTTCCCAGCCTTTTCTCTATCTCCTATTTTGGGTTTTCTTGTTTTTCAGATGTGTCATCCAGTTTACTCTCTCCTACTTATCTTTGGCTTACCCAATCCATTGATTGATTTTTTAAAATCAATTCTTACATTTTTAATTTCTTAAAGTTCTGTTTGATTTTAATCAAATATGCCTGGTCATATTGATACATATTCATTTTTTAAGCATAATTTTGATTTTCTTTTTTTTGTAGTTTAACAACAAAAAAAGTCACCATTATATTCATTACATAAAAATTTTTCTTATCTGTGATAGTATATTTTGTTAGTTTTGTTTATGATCACTTTTTTCCCTGATATATTTAAAGATTTTTGATCGTGAGTTTAAGTTTCTTACCACTTTATTTAGAAAAATTTTCAGGTCTGCAATTAAAATGCATCCCCTAAAGAAGTTTTAGTTTTCTTTTGCTAATTCTCTAAAAGCACTTAAACATGGGGACAATTAAAATATATTTTTTAATTTGGATGTTTTCTGGCCTCATAGGTAATATGAATTGCCCTAAATCCAAGTAAGATTAGGTGTTTTTTTAGAGGTTTTCAAATGAAATATTTTTCCACTCTATTCAAGGCCAACATAATTATAGATCACACTATTGCCCTTTGTAGAGTTCTTTTTTTTTGAATCTAGTCAGCCCACTGTGAATGTGGACTTTCAGTGGTTCCAACAGGAATGAGCAAATGTGTCACAATAACCCCAAGAATCTCTTTGCCCCAATGGATTTAAAGTGTGTCACTTCTGAAGAATTTCTTTTCTTTCACGTCAGCTCAGCCTCTACCAGTATTTCTAGGTGCGTTCCCAGAAAAGCTCCTCTGATCATTTAGTACACAGTATTTAAAAACAGCAAATTAATTTAGTTCTTTGCATCCAAAATTACTCATATTTTTCTTTTTATACATTTCCTAATTATTGACTTCACATTTTCCCAGGGTTTATCAAGATGAGTCTCTTTCATTAAACTGTCATTCAACATGAATTGGTAGGATAAAATTTGGATAGAAATTTTTTTTAAAACTCCAAATAACAGTGGTTTATACAGGCTTAAAAAAGATAGAAGTTTATCTCTCTCACGTAACAAAGTCATTCTAAGACAGGTATGCTGGCTTCAATATCATCAGGGACCTAGGATTCTCCGCACCAGCTTTCTACTTCACAGTCCAGGATGGCTGTGCTAATTCCAACTATCACACTGGCACTGAACCCAACACAAAAAGATAACATTGGGACTTTTGCTAAGACTTTTTAGAAGTTATACATACTACCTTTGTTACAATCTTTCAGAAGTTATACATACTAGAACATTGCCACATTGCAACATTTAGGTTCAAGGTATGTTAGAAAATACCAGCTAGGTAATCATGTGCCCAATTTATATTCAAGGTCCTATTGGTAAATAAAAATAAATTGAAACTGGGGAAGAATCATCAGTCTCTGACACAATACATCCATGAACACCCATCCTTGCATATGGAACATACTGACTTTCACCCCCAAACAAGCAATTCCAAAGTTGCATCCAAATACAGTACCCAACTTCAAGCCCAGGATGTCTAGGGATGTTCCTTTCTTTCCATCAAGCTGTGATACGACTTCCAATGGCCTAGTTATTTATAAAATGGTAGAAAGTCATAAGGGTAATAACAATACAATTTTCCAAATAATAAGCAATTAGCAGCCTGGTGGTAGAGTAAGTTCTTAAGCTTGTCCAGCTGGCAGCCCCTGATTCTACTTTCTGGGAAAAACTCCTTTGTCATCTGTAGTCCCAGGATCTGTCCTTAAGAGTTGTCTCCTGTCCATTATCCTCCATGGCCCCATCTAAAGATGCCCTTAGAGTGTCCAAAGTTACAGATGGTGCAGATTTGGGAGCCCCACAGTTTGATTTTAAAGGATGAATTTTCACAAATTTTTGGAATTTTTTGCTACCTTCAATGCCCCTTTTAGAAGCCATTTGCTTTGTTTGCTTGGTTCCATATACAAGAAACCATAGCTAAGTATTTTTGCCTAGACATAGTTTTTAAGCCTAAAAGCTGATCTTACACATACTCGCTCCTAAATCCTTCTTATCCTTTTTTTTTTTCCAAAGAAGCTATATCATTTATTTACAAAACAATAGCCTTGGGTAGAAAGACAATACACTAACTTTGTCTTTCCCTTGGGAGACTTGCTTAAGGGGAAAGGAACTCTTAAACAGGAAAGGTAGCAGCTGCTGAGGCTGCAACTACAGAGCTACCGCTGGGTAGGAGCAAAGAAGAGTATTTTCTGCAATCTCTTCCCTTAAGGTTTCTAATACTGTACATATCACTTGCATGTCATTACATCGGATAGAACATATTCATATGACTACACCCACCTTTAACAGAGCCAGTCAAAAGTTGGCTTTATTTCTGGCAACCGTACGCCAAAAGAAAGGCTGGGGGTTCTATTACACTATAATTGAGGAGAAAAATAGTCAAAGAGCAGTATCTACTACCAGATGACCTTGTTTTTAGTGCAAACAAGAGCTTGGGTTATGGAGCCAATGCCTCACTTCAAACCCTAGGTCTGCTACTTCTAGTAACCGGTGGCAAGTTTGTTTCAAATGAGGATAATGCTATTGCCTAAGCCTCAGGGTTGTCATATGAAGAACATAAAATAATGTTAGAAGATGTCTGGCACTAAGTACAGAGCTCTATGAATATTAGATATAATTATACTACATTATGGTGCTTATAATAATTATGATAATGATTGTATGTTTTGTCCCATATCCTTTAGATTTACTTTAAGATTTACAGTGGAATGAAGCTAAAGACCACATTTCCTGTCAATTCTCTGTATCCATATAGTCAATAATTACTATGTAGGAGGCACTGTTTGAGACACTGGGTCAGTGAAGAAAACAAGATCCTGCTCTAATGGAACTTCTGAGAGTCTTATCTCCAATGAGCCTCATTTCCCACTGCATGACACCCCAGTCCTCTGGATAGGTATAATAATTTCTTAGCATGCATTGCTATCAAAGTTTTTCCTAAAGGCACATGCCTGCCTTTTCTCAAGAGACTGTACTCCCATAATAAACCACCAGTTTACCTGACTATTCCCTTAGTTATCTAATGGGCCTCTTATTCTTTGCCTGGATTTAAAATTATTTCCATAGGTGAGAAACACAGGAGAGTGCTTACCCTGTGTATTTAAGCCTGATAATACATGGTGAGGGAGGTACTCAACATTCTCCTACCTGTTTCAGGTACACTTCGTTTCAAAAAGCAGACTCAAAGTGCACTTTGTGCTCAAGTCTTAGAAGATTATTCTCAATCTATATCTGTCTGCCTCATAATTACTGTCAAATCTTCCAAGATTTTACCAGTAGGTGTTTTGCCAATTTTTATTTTCCATAGTTTGAAAATTCTGTCTCCCTCCTCCCATGTCTGCAGAAGAATTTTAATTAGAATTTTAGAGAAAATTGATGTGGCCCTGCTAAACACACACCATTTGAATTAGATAGCCATCATTTTCAGATAAAATATTGAACATGTTATAACCTTGACTATTCATTTGACTTGATTTTCTTCCTGTAATATTTTAGTACTTTTTATTTTGTTTTTTAGTAACATGAAGAAATTCTAACCAAACTTACTTATATAACATCTTTAACATGTAGGTAATTTTAACATCTAGTTAAAACATTCTTTCCAAAATATGAATTTATGTTATGCTCCTTAATATATCTGTATTATATTTAAATTATTAAATTCATATCTTAATTACAAGTATACCTAACCTCTAAAATGTATCATTTTTGGATTTTTTTCTGACTCTAAGCATATTTTTAAAATGTGAATACTGTTTATTGATGGTATGATTTTATGTAATAAAACATAATTGCGCAATATTTACTTGAGGCTTGTAACCCAAAGTCTCATTCCCAAGGAAATCAGAAGCAAAATAAATTAGAGCAATAAAACACATGTCCTCACTATAAATCTAGGGATCATTCTGCAACATTGAACAGAAGACAAGCAAACAAACTTGTTTTAAAATTAGATTTTAGTATTGTATGAAAGGAAAGAACGTTAGCACTCCCCTTGACAAGGATGGAAAGGCCCTTGGGCCTGACAATATGCATATGGTTAAGGCATTGCCACCTACTTCATGGCATCAAGCACTGTTTTTATTGGGATTGACAGATACACAGTACTATATATAAAATAGATAATTAATATGGACCTATTGTATAGCACAGGGAACTCGACTCAATACTCTGTAATGACCTATATGGGAAAAGAACCTAAAAAAGAGTGGGGCTTTCCTGGTGGCACAGTGGTTGGGAGTCCACCTGCCGATGCAGGGGACGTGGGTTCATGCCCCGGTCCAGGGGGATCCCACATGCCGCGGAGCGGCTGGGCCCGTGAGCCATGGCTGCTGAGCCTGTGTGTCCAGAGCCTGTGCTCCGCAGCGGGAGGGGCCACAGCGGTGGGAGGCCCGCGTACCGGAAAAAAAAAAAAAAAAAGAGTGTATATATGTATAACTGATCCACTTTGCTGTGCAGCAGAAACTAACAGAACATTGTAAATCAACTATACTCCAATAAAAATTAAAAAAAAAAAAAATCCCAAACCATCCTCGACAGTTAAATATACGAAAAATGAATCTTTAAAACAGATAAACAAATTAGATTTGTAACTAAAAAAGTATAATAATAACTTGTAAAGATTCTGAATTATCTACAGGATTGTGACTTATTTGATAAATGTGGAAGACTTCTTTTACCTGGAGAAAGAAAAGCAAAAGCAAAATGTTTATGGTGTGTGTGTGTGTGTGTGTGTGTGTGTGTGTGTGTGTGTGTTTGTGTTTTTTGAAGAGTGGCTATGAGGAATCTTGAAACACTAAAATCAATGGCTCAAGCTGAAAGACAATGAATATTGTTCCCATTGGGAAATAGGAAGATTCATACTGAGTAATGAGTGAGTTTTCTTCTTATCCAAAGAGCTGGAATTTATACCTCCTTAATTATCTGTACATCTTTTAGATGTTAGGAAGTAAAACAGGCAAGAACAGAACATAATCAAGAATTCTATTTTGGTGCAGTTTATATCCATTTGGTGCAGTTTATATCCATTATATCTCTTAAATATTCAAAAGGGCATCCAAGTAAACAGTGGGATATATGAATCAGAAATTCTGTGGTGAACTCAGGGTGAAAATACAAATTTAGGAGCTATTGGCATGTGTATGATATTTATGACCAGTGGACTAAAAATAAGTCAACCTTGGAAAAAGTAAAGATAAGTGTGAATGTATTATTTATTTATTTATTTTTGGCTGCATTGGGTCTTCGTTGCTGCGCGTGTGGGATCTTCCCAGACCCGGGCTCGAACCCGTGTTCCCTACATTGGCAGGCGGATTCTTAACCACTGCGCCACCAGGGAAGCCCTGTGAGTGTATTTTAGATTAAACTTGTTTTGTTGAGCACATTTATCTCTATTTTCTCTTAAAGCCCCACTAAATAAGGGTAACATAATTAAAACTCTCTCTCCCTACTAATGCTATCAAGAGATAAAATAGCAAGCAGCAAGTGCAAGTGTAGTCAATAATTTTTGGAAGCTAGAAAGCACATGAAGGAGGTAGGAGGACTGGGAAACTGGATACCAAGTGCCTGAAGGGTGAGGCCAATAAGAACAATTTATTCCTCTGGAAAACTCTAGGAAGGCTTAAATATCAGAGGAACTATTTACTGCAAAATTTACAGGTGAGGTAGGGAGTTGAAAATAAGAAGATTGGTGGAATTCTTCAGGATAGGAGAGGAATTAGAACTTCAAATCCCCTTCCTCAGCCTGTTCTAGAAAAGTTTAACCAGGAAACTATGTAGATCACAGAGAGTTAAAGAAGGGTTTGGTTAGTACCATACTATCTTGCATTTCAGAAGCTGAGAAACTAGAAACTACCTTTGCTAGACTCCCTTGCAGCTGAGGCTCAATGTAAAGGCCACACTTACACCGCTTCTTCACCTCTGATGACACACATCAGCAAGGAGGAGTAGGGATTCTCCAGGACTGTTAACAAGGTTCCATGTCCAGTCACTAGCTGTGTGAGTGTCAAAAGACAAGCAGCAGATCATACAAATTTGCCATGTTTATCTAGCAGGTATGGTTTGTTCTAGAATCAACAGTGAGGTGGCCTCTTGATTCTTGCTTCTTGATATCACAATATATTCTCTGGGCTCTGGTTTCCTGATCCCAGGAATGTTGGTAAGAGAGATTATTCCTGGGATCAACAGAGCCAGTTACAATTCCCTGATTCCTGACCTTCTTAAGCATGACAGTGATTGTGGGTCCTTTCACAGGCCAGTTCTAGAGTGTTTTTCTGGGGATAATTTTTGAGAACCCTACCTGGAACTACTTCTCCAATCTTCTCAATGTCTTTTTCTAACATAAAACTTGCTGTGTTAAATTCCCTCAGTTTAAAATGGCCAGGGTGATTTCCCTTACAGGTATAGTAGATGGAAAGCAGCCATACTTGCAAGAGGAGGATTAGAAAATGTCTATATATAGGAGGATGAGACTCCCATTCTTACCACATTTGTTCCATATCTTTCCAAGTATGACGGAAGCCCACAAAACCCTCCTTCCTAAATGCACACGTATACATACAGTGTGCATACACACAGACGCACATACATAAACATACACGGTTATGTTTGTTTTCTGACAGACTACCTTACAGATAGGCTCCCAGTTAATGGTCCATGCACATACAGAATGCAACTGGTTTTTAGTAACTTACCCTTCCAAATATTTGAGCAAGCCTTCTACATATAAGACAGACATTTAAAAAAAAAGAGAAGAAAAAGAGGAAGGAAGGAAGGAAGGAAGGAAGGGAGGGAGGGAGGGAGGGAGGGAAGAAAGGAAAGAAAGACACGATATGTGATTCAGAAGAAAATTTCAAAACTATAATTAAAAGTTGTAAGCAAAGAGAAGAGGGTCCAGGCTATCCTCTAGGTAATCAATGTTTAGAGGAGGTTGTCAAAAGCAGCAGCCATCAAAGAACACTCTGAAGGAGTAAGCATTAACTGAGGAGGAGCTTTAAGAAAGCCTGATGCCAAAAATGTGGAGCAGAGATTTCTGTGTTCACCAAAACACATCTTATTTTCCTTCTGGGCACCACGGAGAGCACATTTCCCTGCATCCTTGCAGTTCACAGTGACTGTGCTGTACACACACAGTGGCATGTCATCTGGGAATCAGCCCCCATGGAAAGCCTTTCCTGCATGTTTCCATGCTCTCTCTTCTCCCTTATCTGGGGCCTTTTTTCTGAGCACTGACATCTAGAATGGGTCCCCGGATGACTGTGTGGAGTAGAGCCTCTTCCCTTCTCTCACCACCGTTGAGAATTTATGCAAACAAGAAATAAACTTCTACTGAATAGGGCTTCCCTGGTGGTGCAGTGGTTAAGAATCCACTTGTCAATTCAGGGGACATGGGTTCGAGCTCTGGCCTGGGAAGATCCCACATGCCACAGAGCAATTAAACCCATGGGCCACAGCTACTGAGCCTGCGCTCTAGAGTCCACAAGCCACAACTACCAAGCCTGCGTGCCACAACTACTGAAGCCCGTGCGCCTAGAGCCCGTGCTCTGCAACAAAGGAAGCCACTGCAATGAGAAGCCCATGCACCACAGTGGAGAGAAGCCCAGGCTCACTGCAACCAAAGAAAGCCCGTGTGCAGCAACAAAGACCAAACGCAGCCAAAAATTAATTAATTAAAAAAAACTTCTACTGAATAAATCCATTTGATTTTGTGGTTGATATTTTACAGCAGTTAGCATAACCTGACTGATTCTGAAATCAAGTAAAGTGATCAATGAGATTCCCTTTCTATATCAGGGTGAAGCAAGTCTCAAAGGTTGGGTGCACTGGGGGAAGGAAAACTGTTATAATATTAGTCTCTCTTTTTTAAAAAAAATTATTTAATTAAGTTTTATTGGAGTATGGTTGCTTTACAATGCTGTGTTAGCCTGCACTGCACAACAAAATGAATCAGCCATACACATACAGGTATCCCCTCCCTCTTGGACTTCCTTCCCATTTAGGTTACCACAGTGCACTTGTTGAGTTCCCTTTGCTATACAGCACGTTCCCATCAGTTGTCCATTTTGCACGTAGTATCAATAACGTACATGTGTCAATCCCAGTCTCCCAATTCCTCCCACCCCACCCCTTCCCCCCTTGGCATCCATACATTTGTTCTCTACGTCTGTGTCTCTATTTCTGCTTTGCAACTAAGATCATCTATACCATTTTTCTAGATTCCACATAGGCTCTCCTCTTTATCCAATTACATTCCCCCTTGCGTATCCTCTCCTTTATTAGGATTCACTTTAAGAAGGAGTTCACAGACATACAAGTACCACAGGGTACCTTATTCCCTGCATTTATGTGCTGTGTTCTGAAAGTGGTACGTAGGTTAGCAGCAGATCCTTTTTGGGGTTAGTGAGTTCTGAAATATCAAAAGTCAAAAAGAATTGAAACAGCCAGCTACTATCATTGTCAAATGTCAGATCAGTGAAAAAAAATTGTTCCAGCAGTCTTGCAAGGGAGGGACTGACCTCAGCATAAAACACCTGCCCATACGGACCAGATAATGTAATAAAGAAGACAGAACACTGTGGAAGCATGTGTGTCCGTGTTTGTGCAGGCTTGCAAACACGCTCAAGAAATGAGTCTCTATAACCCTTCCAGTACATGAAGTATTGAAGTTAATGCAGGTTAAATTTATGTCATAACACGGAGGATGTTCCAGGTGGTTTTCCTAGCTCCATTAGTAACCTCACACTCATCTCAGCACCTTGGCCCCAAAATCAACTCTCCTGAAAACTGATCCCAGGTCCATAAAAGCAGGGATACCATTTTTTTTTTTTTTTTTTAGGGATACCATTTTGCCAGAAGTCATCTTCTAAGTCTAAGAAGAGTTAAAACTACACTTGAGAACTCCTGAATCTTCTTTGTTTGATTAAATGTTACCTTCATTTGCTAAGCACATAAATCTATGCACACACTCACACACACACACCCTGGCAGTACAATTATGGGAGAAGGAGAGTACGTAGAGAATAAAATGGTTTGGCTTGGGACTTCCCTGTTGGTCCAGTGGTAAAGAATCTGCCTTACAATGCAGGGGATGCAGGTTCAATCCCTGGTCAGGGAACTAAGATTCCACATGCCGCAGGGCAACTAACCTGGCGTGCCACAACTACTGAGCTTGCATGCCACAACTAGAGAGCTCACATGCCACAAACTACAGAGCCACATGCTCTGAAACCTGCGTGCCACAATTATAGAGCCCACGTGCCCTGGAGCCTGCTCACAGCTAAAGAACTAGAGAGAAGCCCATGCACCACAATGAAAGATCCCACATACCTCAACGAAGATCCCGCGTGCTGCAACTAAGACCTGATGCAGCCAAAAAATAAATTAAATAAATAAATAAATAAATAATAAAATGGTTTGGTTTAATGTCAACTGTTAAGAATCGTTATGTACGCTGATCCTAATCCTAAATAACAGGATGATTACTGTCCACCAAGCACAATAAAACAAAAAAGTCTGTGATGATGATTTTGCACAAGTGGTATGAGGTAATGAGGAACACCGGAGTATTATCTAGGCAAAACCAGAATATTGACCAATGTGTCCTAATATTTTCAAGATTCTTGTCATCAGAATTGTAAGATGCTTCATGTTGCTCAGACTGTCTTAGGTCCCATTTCTAAAGTATTTTTAACATCAAAAGTCTCATCAGAACTACAACTGTACATATATAGTTAAATGGGTGTTTGAGGTGAAGGGTTAACAGCAAGTCTGCATGCTTTTTCTGTGGAAAGAATGACCTCGGAATTACCTCTCTTAGCACTGTTTCCCTGGAAACCTAATGGTTTAAGTTAAATGTGGCATATAAGCTCTGTTACTAAGAAATGATGTTTATTGTAAAAGTGATTCATATTTGGCTAACTGCATTTGGGCTTGCAGGGCTGGGAGTGAGCTATTAAAACCTACTGAGGCACAGGTCTCAGATCCCTGCGCGAGGCGGACAGCTTTTAATCAAATTGTTCCTTAGGATACCTGAAAGTTTTGCTCAAGGATGTTACGAGATAGTGATCCAATGTTGAGTGAGACTAATCAAATCCGAGGTGGTTTCTTCCTCAACACACATGGTCTCATACCTTATAAAAGAACTGATGCTTGGGTGGCCTGAACAATGTGTTCGTAAATCCTATAAGGATTCCTCTTAAAGACAGTGCTCCTGAAACTGTCGGTTATGTTGAGATTCCTGCCCATATCTCTGCACTAAACTAAAGTGAACATGTGCCAGATTATGCCCCATAGTTATGTGAAGGAAAAGCCGATCCAAACCCGAAACTATCTCCCACGTTAGGTGAAGTAGGTGTGACAGTTCCATATGTATATATTATCTATACCATTACTGTTTGCAAGAGCAAATGACACAGATGGTTTAAATGTTTTACCAATATGTCCAGTAAAAATCCAACTATATCTTAACATTCTGAGCAACTGTATTTCTAATTTAACTTATATTTACAAATGCTTATTCCTCCTAAGGATACATAATTTCTTTGGGACTAAATAAATACTACTATAAAAGTTCCATCATTAAAAAAAAGTATTTTCACCTCATTTTTTGCTTCATGTATTTTTTACTTACTTCATAACTGCATTTTAAAGCACTTGTTTGGAATGAGTCTTTATTTAATTCATAAATTTTTATTAAAGATAATTTCCTTATTTATCACAATTTTAATTACAGTATGTATTATAAATAAATTCTGTTGTATTTTAAAAAATATACATTGCCTTTTTAATTAAAGGTTTTCTTTATTTATCTACTTTTTTCTTTGCTTATGCCAATGTTGATCCAGGAACTTTGTACCCTGAGGTTGCTAACATCTACCAGAACTAGCTGACTTATGCTGGATAAAAACACAGGCCCAATTTTTCAATAGAGGCCAGGTATCTTGCTTAAGATGTGAAATCTACAAGTTTTAAAACATTGACAGCTATGATGGAACCCACTGATGTGCACTGGTGTCTTTTGTCCTCTTTTTCCATTAGCTAAAAAATTTAAAAACTTCCCTGTCTCTCCCTTACTAAGCTAGGGCCATGGTTATCCAACTCCTATTCTCTCTATAAATACACATGTCATACCACTGGGTTCAATGTCACAGGGCGTGTGAGTAAAAATGACTGCCTATTTCAGGTTTATCCTTAAAACATTTTTGAATTTGTTTTCTTCCTCTATTTCCTCTTTCCTGTGATAGATCACAGATATGGCATTGTCCCAGCTTCCAGAATGTAAATTAGGGGAAAGCAGAGCAAAAAACTGAAGGAAGCTGTGTCTCTGAAAGCCAGGCAACCTGCCAATCTGTACCACTGACCTTGAACTGATAATGAGAAGGAAACATTTCAATCTTATTTAAGCCAGTTTATTCTGAGAACTCTGTGTTGCTTCAGAAAACAATTACTTAACTAATACAGTAACTCATTTAATATATATTTTCAAAATTTTGTGAAGGAAATAATTTTAAAAAAAACACCTCTTGGCATGTAAATTGACATCATAGGCCAATATTTCCAATATAACCCTCACCTCCTACACCAGCTTCATTTCCTCCTTGATGGAGTCATACCAAACTACTTGTACCTCTCTGAAAATATAGCCATCTGGGGTTTTGAAAATGTATTCTCCCTGACTGAAATGGCCTTTTACACGTTCTGTACCAACCACCAACATCTACTATACTGTCAACCTTTCCTTTAAACTGATGATGCGATTTAAATGATAAATAATAAAATGATAAATTTTAAGACTATGCCAACATTATTGATTCAATAAATATTTATTTAGCTTTCACTGGCATATCGTGGCCAGGGAGAAAGACGACACAGAGCATAAGGCTGTGTTCTGCTGCCCAGATGCCCTCAGGGCCCTCTTTCCTACTGTGTCTACCTGGGTATTATTGCTCACTCTGTCATCTGCCTCAATATATCCTATTTAAACGTTCACTATGGCATCCTTCATGATGATAATATTTACTTGTTTGCATGCTGCTCCCTCCTCTGTATTCTAAGCTCCCTGGGGCTCACTCCAAGCCTTACTTATCTTTATTTCCATCTTAGGCTTATCCCCCAGGAAACAGACAATGAAACAGAGACCCCCACTTAAAAGGTCTGTTGGGGAGTACTCTCTGCAGCAAATTCCCTAACAGGAGTCTGGGCAGAGGGAGGGGAACCACACAGCAGTCATAACAGAGCCCTCAGCTGACCCCTCAGAGAGCTCTGGAGCTAGGATGACTCTTCAGAGTTGGCCCAAGTCATGAACTTCTTAGCCTCCTCCCCTATTGAACAAACACTGGATATGAGCTGCCTCTAGGGAAGGAGTGACATAACTGTGAGTGAGGCAGCCCCTTCTGCTGAGGGCAATCCCTGAAGACAGACTCATCTGTGAGCTGCCAACCGCTACCTTTCCCAGCGGCTGGAGAAATACATGTATGGTCCTCAGGGAGATCCAGGTAGCGGGACACAGGCCCACAGCAGCATCACTGTCACTGTCCATGGTACGACAGTGCCTGCTAAATAAACATTTATTCAATTAACAATGTTGAGATAGCTTTAAAACGTGTCACTTGGTATTTGTGAAGTGACTGGTATGGGCTTGTTTAACACAGTTTCTCAATCACCAGTGCCATGACATACGGATTACATGTACCATTTATTGATTGCCTCACTATCAGGGCAGCTGACCAGGATCTGTGATTCAGAGCTGTAGTTCTGTAACATCAGGCCATGAACAGCCTTCTCCATCTACTATATTCAGTGCTCTTTAGAGTATTTTCATTTTCTATGTATGCCATTACATGGAAAAGGTTCAGAAGCACAGGAGCGCTGGAAGTAAAAATAGAGAAAATACGTCTCCTGAGGACCCTTCAGGGCATAAGACTTTAGAATTTTACTCACAGAAAGTGTGACAGGATATGCATTTTATTTTTACTACTGGAAAACTATGACTTAGTATATGAAAGAGAAATTTGAGGTGATTACCTTTCAAGTTTAACTTACAGTGAGTAACTGTGTCTCTAATTCCTGAAGCTATAATCTTAGTCATGGATCTAAGCTCATAATGACCATGATGATGGAACCCCAGAGGAATAGAGTCATTTAAACAACAGAAGCTAGGAGGCCTCAATTACCATAACCATCTTCAAGGGATAGCTAAGGGACCTTGAAAGGGGGAATGGTGGAAATGATTAATAAAGCACAAAAGAGATGGGCAGTCGGGAAAAGTGCTGCTTAACATATACACGAAATAAAAGCCCATGTGGTCAGTGACCTGGACAAAAAAAGGACAGTTGCATCAGAAACAAGGAGACTCGGGGAAGAGGCATGTGGATGGACACAAGAGAGTGTAAAGATTTTTCTATCACGTGTTATCAAAACCCAGGATCCCTCGTGGAAAAAAAAAAACACTGAAATACCAAAGAAGAAATGGCTCAGCCAATGACATTAGCCAACCTCCATCACTGGCCACTCCATAACTGACAACATAATCACATGGACAGAGTGAAAGCAGAGGCAGAGAAAAACCCTGTGCATAGACCCTACAGGATGGAACCCCACTTATCAATATAGATACTGCTGCTCCTGAGAGTGTCCAATTCGTCAGCAACAAAACCAACCCTGGGCCCCTGATGAGACCCTGTTCTTTGAGAAAACCAACCGGCAACTTGGTATCAAGGTGAATACAGTAGGCCTTTTGGCATCTTAAAAGTACTGGTGATTTATCTTCACAAGAATAGATACTTATTCCTGGTGTGGAGTCACCTTTTCTGCCTGCAGAGCATCAGCCATCACCAGGATGCAGGGACTAATAGAGTGACTGATCTATAGACATGGAATCCTGCACAGCATAGGCTTTGGCCAAAGAAGGAGGGGTAGGACTGAGCCTATGACCATGTGACCCATTAGTCATCACATGTGTCCACCATCTAGAGGTAGCCAGTTTCTCAGAATAATGAAGTGCCAGCACGGAGGAAACATGCTGAAAGCACGGAGTACCAAACTTCAGGACAGAGTGACCTTTCTAATTAAAGAGTGGTATATGGTGCTCTGTTTTTTGTTTTTTTCAATAAGGAGAATAGGTCGGTCCAGGAACCAAGGAGTTGAAGCAGGAGTGGCTATGCTCACCATCCTTCCCAATGACCTACTGGCATATTTTGTCTTTCTCAGGCCTGCAACTCTAAACTCTGAAGATTTAGAAGCCCTGGCCCCCAAAGGGAGAACGCTCTTGCCAGGGGACACAGCAAGGGTCCCACTGAACTGTGTCTTAGGACTGCCCTCAGGAAATGTTTAACACCTTGTGTTCAAGAACCAGTAGGTGAAGAGGAAATGTCATATCACCATGTATAATTGACCCTTACCAGAGGGCAGTAGGGCTGCTTTTACACAATGAGGACAGAGAGAAATATCTGTGGAACCCAACTGATCCTTTTGGGTACCTCCTGGTCTCACTAGCTACACTGCAACTATATATAGAAATGTGTAGCAACCTGGACTGAGAAGATTTTAATTATTCCAATCTCCCAGATATGAGGGTGGGATCACATACAAGCTACATATCCAGGCAACTTGCATAGTCAGTACAGTTTACCACTGATTCCTCCGTTTTTCAAAACTTTTGCTCCATCCTAAAGACGTTTGCTTTCATCTAAGTTTGCATTCCATGCCTCTTCAGTAAAGAATCCATAGGAATTGATAATGTCCAGCCTTCAAAGAAAGCAAGCAATAACGCTGACCAATAATTGAAACAATCATTGTAGGCAAAGAAACTTTTAAGCCAAAGCCTATAATAGTATCCAATGGAATGAATAACTACATCAAGGTAAAGGCTTCCGACTGCTGAATGCTCTGTTGGTTTACTTAACTAGTCTGCAAGATTGCTTTAGTTAGTCTGGCTGTGGAGCATCTGTCTGTTATTTCGTTTCTGCTTATTTCTGATTTTTTTTTCACTTCTCACTATTTTCAGTGAATTTGGTAAGAGAAGAAAATCTTTAAAATTTTTGTTATGGAGTATGGTTTCATGATATGACACACCTGTGGGAAAATTGCAATTTTACTCACCCAACTTGTAGGCTTGCACATTTCCTTTGGGAATGGTATATTCTGCGACTGGGAGGCATTTCTCCCCTGCAGGTTGGGCAGGAGAAGAGAGCAGGCTCTCCGTCTACCTAAGAGGGCTGATTACTTTCCACATGAGTGAATCTCATTAGACCTAGTGAGCACAGTGACTAATTCTGAGCAGATGTCAAGTTGACTTAAATGACTGAGGCACACAGTACCAGGGGACTTAAGACGCAAAGTAGCTAAATTTTAATGAAGCAAGACATATGTGAGGGATCTGAGATCTGCAACGTTTCTCACCATCTTCGCCAAATAAGCAGTTGCTACTTTGCCATCCTAGAATATTTGTTATCATGTTGACATGGGTTAGTTTAAAGCCAGGAGATTTGGTTTCTGTATTCCAAGTATGTTTCTTGTAAAACAGGTAAATCCAAAGTCTTATGGTTCTTTCCAGTGACAGAGGAAATATATATTGATTGTAAAAGAACTTTTAACTCTCTGGTCAGATGGGAAATACATAAATGGAAAAATACAATGGTAGTGATTGCACTAGTATTTGCTTTGCTTTGTTTCACTAAATTTTCTGATCTTTATTCTCACCTTAGCACAGATATAGGTAACCTATTTAATAGTAAGAGCCAATGAGCACAGGGAAAAAAATTAATAAGGCCACATAAGGAAAATTACTAAAAATTCAGAGTAGACACACACACACAGAGTTTCATAGATGAGGAAGGAGTTCCTTGAATATACAAAAATGGAGTTATAAAACAAAGGCAGGCACGGGAAGCCAAGGGTTTTATTCATGTCTGTACTTAAAATTGTATCCATATACATATATGCATGTATGTGTAAAATATTTTAAAATGACGATGCCCTACCTAATGTTTGGAGATCCCTGCATCTTTAAGAATACAGAGTTGCTGCTTTGATGATGGGAGGGCCTCTTCCTACTTCATAATAAATATGGTCTTCCTGAACAGAATACGGCATTCAGTGATGCTGGAAAGCTACACTGTGCTTTACCATCGTTGTTGTTGGTTTTTTTTAATTAATTAATTAATTAATTTTGGGGCTGCACTGGGTCTTTGTTGCTGCGTGCAGGTTTTCTCTAGTTGTGGCGAGCGGGGGTTACTCTTTGTTGAAGTGCACAGGCTTCTCATTGCAGTGGCTTCTCCTTATTGCAGAGCACAGGCTCCAGGCGTGCAGGGTTTCAGTAGTTGTGGCACGCAGGCTCAGGAGTTTTGGCGCATGGGCTTAGTTGTTCTGTGGCATGTGGGATTTTCCTGGACCAGGGCTAGAACCCATGTCCCCCGTGTTGGCAGGCGGATTCTTAACCACTGCACCACCAGGGAAGTCTCACCATTGTTGTTTTAAACTCCCTCCTTTGCTTGTGTGTGTGGTGTCGGCCAACTCATATCAAGGCTGACACACCGTCATTATACACCATCACTTGGGTCTCACTTGGAAGCCAGATCTGCTGCATTCCTCACTCTGCCATGCAGCTCATATATTACTTTAAATTACAATTTATTAATTATGTTTTCCTTCTCAGGAAATGTTTTATTTTTAAAAATAGGCATGCCAGACTTTCAATTTAAGAGAATACAGAAAAATAACAAGAAAATTATACAACACTATTTCTCATATCCAGACATTTTAAGAAAAAACTAGTTATTTTAGATTCATGTATTAGAGAGTAAGTACGTATATTTCTTTTTTTTTTTTTTAAAGAAGATGTTGGGGGTAGGAGTTTATTAATTAATTTATTTATTTTTGCTGTGTTGGGTCTTCGTTTCTGTGCGAGGGCTTTCTCTAGTTGTGGCAAGTGGGGGCCACTCTTCATCGCGGTGCGCGGGCCTCTCACTGTTGTGGCCTCTCCCATTGCAGAGCACAGGCTCCAGACGCATAGGCTCAGTAGTTGTGGCTCACGGGCCTAGTTGCTCCGTGGCATGTGGGATCCTCCCAGACCAGGGCTCGAACCCATGTCCCCTGCATTAGCAGGCAGATTCTCAACCACTCCGCCACCAGGGAAGCCCACGTATATTTCTATTGCATTTACTACTAGCTAAGGAAAACAATCTCTTTTTTTTCTGCACCTATATTACAGTGCAAAATTAATTGAAAAGTCAAGAGAATTTTAAAATATTAGAGATGGTTTGTGGGAGAAAAGAAGAAAGTAAAAAGAGCCCATAATTCTACCACTCTAAGAAGTTATGATGATGTTTGTGTATATTCTTCTAAAAATTTTTTCTCAATAATATACCTTACATGGTTAAATTAAATTAGATCAAATTTATATTGAATTTGCTATTGGAATATTACTTACTTTACATCAATTTCTCTTTTTGGTCATAACAACACCAATATTTGACCATAATAACATTTTATAACACATTTAAAAATAATTACTAACAACAAATTTAATAGAAATTAAAACACAAAAATATGTATTTTAATGTTTACTTATAACCAAATTAGAATTTATTCTAAAAATATTAACAGAATATATAAATGAATGTCTTTATAATGTAAAACCATACCCAGATGCCCAAATAAAAAGACTGATAAATAAGATTAAAATGACTGTACTGCAGAAAATTAGCTTAAATAAACTGAAAAAGAGATATAACACAATGGGAACATATTTTCTAACTTCCTTTTTTTTTGGGGGGGGCATGCTGCTCAGCTTGTGGGATCTTAGTTCCCTGACCAGGGATTGAACCCACACCTCCTGCATTGGAAGCGCAATGGACTAACCACTGGACTGCCAGATAAGTCCCTCTAATTTCCTTTTTTACAGATAATTCTGATAAATAACAATAGCTTGCTGGGCTAGGACATGACCTAGAATTTTAAATACAAAATTTGATGAATAAATTCATATTTATTGAACCTTATAAAACTTATAGAATATTAAATAGTACCCTAAAGTTTATGAAACCCAAAATAGTTATAGTGCTCTTCTTAAAAATGAGGACTGTAGAGTCACACAATCAGACAATCTATGTACAAATCTCAACTCTAAAACCAGGCTGGTCTTGTGACCTCAGACCCATCATTTAACCTTTCTGTGTCTTGATTTCCTCATCTGAAAAATGGGGATAGTAGCAATTCACAGAGTTGTTTCCAGGATTAAATAAGTTAACCTTGTTAAGCACTGGTGAGATGTTCAGCCGCAGTAAGCACTGCATATGTATTATCTATTACTATGATGTTATATTTTATCTACAATCATGATAAATATTGAAGAGACTGACAGTATACTGTACTGGTAAAAATGAAAGAAAAATACACTCTCAAATTCTACTGAAAGTGGAGGGATTTTTTGTTTTGAACGGCAATTTTAAATGATAAACACTTTGACCTCTAGATAGTCTACCTTAAAAAGATAGCTGTAGAAAGATGAAACAGTAAATATCCAAAGTGATGTTCACTAAAGCATTGTTTGTAAAAACACAAAAGTAGGACAAATGCTTGAATATGTTGTTGTAGGCACTGATTTAAAAAGTTTTGATGTAACTGTGTAATGAGATGCTATGAAGCCATTTAGAAAATATATAGATATACTGGGATGAAGCCTGATATATGTGGAAAAAGGAAATTGCAGAACAGTTCATATAGTATATTGACATTCATATAAGAAAAATTCATTCGTAGATTTATGCTTAAATTTCACTGAGAAAAAGATGCCTAGAAGAAAGAAATGATACCTAGAAGAAAGAAATGATACACAATTCCCTGAGGTTATCTTTAGGAAGTGTCCTTGGAGTAGTAGGGAAGGGGATTTTTTTTTTTCACATTATATCTTTTTATGGTGCTGAATTTTTTTTATAACTGATGTGTTACTTTTATATAATAAAACTAGAAATTTTATTGCCTTTAAAAACAAGAATAATAAATAAGTATATTGGGTCTGTGTGTCTCAGACTCTTTAAGGAAGAAAAAAAGTTAAGCTTAAATGAAGGGAAGGCTCCAAACCTTAGTATTTTTTTCCTATTGTATCTTTTTTTTGGAATTTCTTTATACATATAATAGATTTATTAGCAGATTGCTGAGTACAATGGCCTTCCAAATAGTTTGTATCAGAATCAAATGAGTGCTTTTATAGAATAAAAATAGATTGGTTCAGAATCCACAAGAGTGGACCTATTACTTTTTCTTAAACCCCCAGGAAATGATCTGGAGACCACCAAATTCTAAGAAGCATGTCTGCAGTGCAAAGGGATTGAGCTGGATGTGAGAGCTGGGTTTTTTTCTTTATCTGTTTCTGACAAGTATTAGCTGTGTGACCTTCAAGAGTCCCAAAGAAACCTCCTGAGAACTCAGGTTCCTCATCTGTACAATTAAGACATTTACAAATTGATGAATTTCTAGATATCTTTCAATGATTCTATGGGGCTTAGCACGTAGGCATTTTGTAATTTTTAAAAACCCATTAAGTTTCAGTGTATTTTTTTCAAACTTAAATAACAACAATTAATTAGTTCTCTTAAATAGCAACTAGGGCTCTAATTGGTACTGCCTTTGTGAAGCAATTTATCAGTATATATAAATAACCATAAACCGCTCATGAAAATTTATCTGAGTGAATATTTAAATTATAAGATAAAACTGCATTTCAAATACAGCGTATCTAAACACAAAATATCAATCATATTATTGATAATGGTAACATTTTGGGGGGAAAAACTTCCTGTTTGTTTAACAGTGAGGAAAAGTGAATGTGATGACAAATCAATCTAAAAAGTTCCTATGTGGCATTATAAGTATAATAGCAGTGAATGCAATAGAGTACAATGGAAAATGTTCATAATAGGTCAAATGAGAAAAAGAGTTCACCAAAATACATACATCATATTTGCAAACTATGTAAAAGATGCACATTTTTTAATTTTCAGTTTGAAAAAATGGTATACTAATTAGATATGTCAATCCCAACTTTACTATAGTATATTTACTACATAGTAAAAGATTTAAAACATTTAATCCTAATATTCAGATGTTCTAATTGAAAATATAGGAAGGATGTATCAATAGAGGGGTTGGATTTTGTATCATAGCTATTTGGAAACACATCCTCTCTCCTTGCTAGAAAAAATCTTTGAGAGCAGGTGTAGTTGCAGACTTCTAAGATTCCTGGCCCCTGGAGTATACACTCTGTATAATTTCCTCCCATTCAGTGTGGGTGGGGCCTATGAACATGGAGCAGTCGCTCTATTAGGTTGAGTTATATAGACTGCCTTAGCAGACTGCAGGGATAGATTCCACAGGAAAGAATTTCTCCTGTTGGCCTTGAAAAAATGAGCTGTCCTATTGTGGGAGGAGGGGGTCACATGGTTAGGACCCAAGGGCAGCTTCTAGGAGCTAAGAGCGACCCCAGCAAGAGCCAGCAAGAAAATGGAAAATACAGCCCTACAATTCCAAGGAACTGAATCCTGACAAAACCAGTGAATGAGGAAGAGGACCCTGAGCCCCTGATGAGAACACAGTCCCCACTGACACCTTGATTTCAGCTGGTGGAAGCCTAAGCCAGGAAACCATCTAACTCGTAACTACCATCATGACCCATGGCAACTGTGAAGTAATAAATTTGTGCTGTTTTAAGCCGCTAAGTTTGTGGTAATCTGTTAGACATCACCTTCTCTGTCACTGAAGGTACCACAGGGTCTAGTAGAGTATACTTGGTTTGTGAATAAATATCTGTTCAGTGAACAAATAAATAAGTGACCAACTCTGACTTTTTAACTGGCTTTTGGATATTTTATAGTAAAATCTAAAGTCCTTCTAGCTAAGTCCTTCCTATGATTCATAAGTCAAAAAAATGCATTAGAATCATTACTTATATCCAAGGTGAAAAAAATAAGGAATGAAAATAAAATACTGAGATTGATTCCTTAAATCATCTGAGAATTTTTTTTATGCCTTATTGTATTGTAGTAATATCAAGTATTTTGGAAAGGAAATGGAGAAAGGATTATGAAATATGTCTTTGGTTGGTGAAGTAGGAAAGAATATCAATAAATTAAATGATGCATTTACAGCAGAGTGAAGCATATTTTGCTTGTAGTAATATCCGGTTAAAGAAATAAAATAAAACAAAACTCTGTTTTCTTGAAGTCCATCCCTACTTAGGATCACACATTGATGTGTAAAACTTCTGATTTTCCCCCTATCACCCTGTAGCATAAGTTTCTGTTTAATGAGGGATCTCAATGTGATGAGGTATAAAGAAGAAAAGGTTTTATTTGATCTAATCACTGCTCCCCTCCTGTCTCATGTTGAACCCTATTTCTTATTTAGTACCAGTTTTCTCAATAGCATCTTGGCCAAATTCCAGAATTTTCATTCATTTTAGTTGTTTGACTATTTTAATTATGTATGTCCTCACATTCTGGGATGGGGAAAAAAGCTCTTTGGGGCCTATTGTAAAAGGGCACATGTCCCATACATGAGAGTTTCACATTCATGACCTCATCACCTCCAAAAGGCTCCACCTCCAAACACCATCACATTGGGAGTTGGGCTTAACATATTACTTTTGAGGGGACATAAATATTCAGTCTATAATAAGGTTATTAGTGAAACCTATTTGAGATTAAGCCACTGAACTAATAATCAAGGAATTCTCTTTTTCCCTGTCCATAAACAGTACCAGCTCCATCAATTTGGGCAGGATTTTGCCTGCACGTGCAGCATATTAATGTATTTTTATTACCATTGTACTATTAAATACTATAGTTATAGGAGAACATTCTTACCTTCATCATGTTTTGAGGAACTAATAATAATTCCTGGCTAATAGATGTGTTTTTTAATGAATTTAAGTATAAATCCATAAACCTCATACCTAATATAAGATAACCAAGGTTCGATTTCAAATTTACCTGGTGAGATTTTCTCTGTTATCAATGGGAGTCATACTATAACCTCTTTGTTATACGTGATTATCCTCAATCATAAACCATACTCACAAGGACTGATAGAAAATCATTGCTCTGTTGAAAATCTCTACGGTAAGTGTCTAACTCCTTTAGTGAATGTTTTCCTTTAATTGGGATACCCTACAAAATATACATGTAGACTTCCTGCAACCTCACAACTACTTATTTGTAATTCCCTGCTCTGGATAATATATGAAGAGCTTGCCACCTACATATGTTTGAATTCGTCTGAACATTTCCCCTGTGCTACAAAAAGAAAAACTTACATCCTATTACTCCAGCTCGTGGAGATAGAGCTCATATTATCTTTGAAGGACATTCCCTGCTATGAAAAAAGAGTTCAGGGACATGAGAGAAACCATATGATTCTTTGAAACAGCAGGCATAGAGAGAAGATAAAAAGGCTTTAAAAAATAATGACTTTGATGTCCACCAGCAGCCCAGAAACATGAGGACAGCACCCTAACAATCCTATTAAATTGCTATTGACCAAAGAAGCAATTTTTTTTAAAAAGGGCCTTTTACATTTGTTTTTTGTTTTTTTCTTTTTTGGACTACATGTCAACTGTCACAACTTTTATTCTCTCAGGAGTGTTTCAAGAAGTTGATTACCAAGCAGAGTTAATTTAATAATGGATGCACTGCTCCAATTGATCCTGTCATCTGTCATGCTTCCAGCAAAGCAGTGCATTATTTCAAGTCCAGGAAATAAAAAGGACAGGTAAAGTATGATTAAATTGGCTGTTATGAAATTTGGCTAAAACCTGGGAACATATGCCTTTACTTTTTCACTATTAAGTACCAGAGGACTCGGAAAATAGCAAACTTATTGCCTTGAATGTAAATTGCATTAAAAGATGTAACTTTGAGAATTATTTGACCTTTCATTCATATTGAGGAATAATGCCTATCTCTGCAAATTTTATTTTTTACCTTGATCTAATCCATTCCCCCACACAGCTGCCATAATTAAATTAAAAGTTATGTTAGGAAAATATATGGTGAATGCAAATTGGTGGACTCAGCTAAAGCTCTCACTTAAGACATCTAGAAGCACTTAGTAAATGATAGCCAAGAAAATAAGGATAGGAAATATCCAGGTGACAAAGATGAGGCGAAAAACAGAAACCAGAACAATCAGAGGTGAATTGACATGGTCACAGAGGGCTAGAGAAGAGGTGGAGGTGATCTGATCAGTAGCCAGGAAAGAAGACGAGGCCTTGGTACTTGTTAGGCAGGAATTGTACCTGTGACCACATATTAATGTGGGATACTTTGACAGCTGTCCCCTCAGTAGAACAAAGCCATCTCTTGGTCCAGGAAGTTTACAAGCTGTCTGGGTACTGAGTGTTAAAAAAGTATCCTCTGAAGAACAGAATCATGTGTTTTACATAGACTGAGTAAATTTAGGCTAACCATGTGTCAGGATTCTCTAAAATCAAAGTAAGAACTTTGGTGCATCTGGTAGAAGCAAACACAGAACTAGTTGAAGGACTTTTCAAAAACCAGTCCTTGGGATATTACCATAGAAGAAAAAAGCCCTGCTATAGATAATGTAATAACAAAATTGCAGAGAATATAAGAAAAAAATCTTATATGAATGTGAACAAGTGAACCCAGCACACAGAAGGATTCAATCCTAAGAGTTTCAGCACGGATGAAACAAACACACACAGCTATATAATAATTATATTTTAAAAGTTTAAAGATATAAGAGAAAGAATAAAAAATTCTGGAAAGGAAAATAAACACTATTGGCAAAAAATAACATGGTTTGAGACAGAACTAGAACTTCCATAACCAAAAACAAATAGAGGAACTGACATGAAAATATTAGAGAATGTGTTAAATAACATGTATACATGAATGAGGAGAGAATTGTTAAACATTAGGATAGGTTTTAGGAAACTGCCTAAAGTTTAGTCAAGAGAGATAAAGAGAGACACTAAGTGGAGATAAAGGCAGAAAGAGTAGAATGAGAGCATTCAACATACGTAGTCTAACAATAGTTTGAGAAGGAGCAAATAAAGATAATGGGTAATAAGTAATATGCCAATATTTTTTTAAGGACTAATTAAATGTATGATTAAGCTGAAATATTAGGGAAAATAGAGATAAATCCACTTCTAGCCAAAGTGCTGGAAAACTGCAGAAAGCCAAGAACAAAGATAAGGGAACTAGAAAGAAAAGACATTCCCTACAAAGGAATAATAGTTAGATTGAAACTAGGGTTCACCACACAATAATACAAGATAGAAGGTAGCAGAAAACGAGCTCCAAAGTGCTGAAGGAAAACAACTGTCAATTTACATATCTAGCTAAGCTGTAATCCAAGGATCACTGTGTGTGGTGGAAATAAAGACATTATACACAATAATGAAAGATATTACCAATTCCAGATACTAACCAAAAAGAGTACTAAAATGTATTGTACTTCAGAAAGAGGGATGGAAATCTATCTCATAAATTTGGAGTAGGATAAAAAATTGTGCATTAAGAAATTAGGTGACCTAGAGATTGTCATACTGACTGAAGTAAGTCAGATAAAGACAAATATTGTAGAATATCTCTTATATGTGGAATCTAAAAAAAAAAAATTGATACAAATTAACTTATTTACAAAACAGAAACAGACTCACAGACTTGGAGAAAGAATTTATAGTTACCAGAGAAGGGTGGGAGGGGAGGGATAGATAGGAGTTTGGGATTGACATGTACGCACTATTATTTTTAAAACGGATAACCAACAAGGTCCTACTGTATAGCACAGGGAACTCTGCTCAGTATTATGAACAACCTAAATAGGAAAAGAATTTGCAAAACAATAGATACATGCATATGTATAACCAAATCACTTTGCTGTGCACCTGAGACTAACACAACATTGTTAATCAACTATACTCCAATGTAAAATAAAAAGTTAAAAAAATCAGTTGTTAAGTATAAAATTAAATTATCATTGACTCAAGAAAACAATGATAATATGAACTATTCTGGAAGATGAATAACCAAGAGGATAAATACAGTATAAAACTAGAATAATGTGAAAAATTGTAGTTGGGTAATCAGAGATGTAGCATTCTGAGATCTTGCTGTTAGTTGCAGAAAGCTGGAGATCATGATTGATAATATACTTAATAAAGTCAAATGTACATATTAAATATTTAAGATTTACTTATAAGAATTAAAACATGTAAAAATTTTACTCCAGGACACAAAAAACACTTAACAGAAGGCAGAAAAGGAGAATAAAAATAAAAGAGAGAGTAAGTAAAAATATAGTATGATAGACAATTCAAATATATAAAATATTCAAGTAAAATAGGAGAGTATAAAGTTTAGCTATATACAGTGAACGTAAGATTAAATTATCATGCAGCAGCACATTTAGAATGGAATCTGCTACTCAATAAAAGTAGAAAAATCTGGCAAAAAAAGTACAGTTGACCCTTGAACAAGGCAGGGATTAATCCATGTATAATTTATAGTTGGCCTTCTGTATCTGTGGTTCCTCTTCATCCACAGATTCAACCAACCTGTAGCATTATAGTAATTATTGTTGAAAAATATCTGCATATAAGTGGACCCCTGAAGTTCAAACCCATGTTGTTCAAGCGTCAACTGTAGTCAAATTCAAGTTTTTCAGAGCCCAGGAAATTAACCAACGACTTGCAATCATCAAAAGAGCATTTATTCAAGAAAACTGGTTGAATCTCAGTGAGAACAGGGAGTTTTTTTGGCATTTTATCTTGTCCCATCCCAAGCCTCTTCTCCCCATCTCCATGGTAGTTGTAAAAACCAGCATCCCTGCAGCCAATGGAGGAGTCAAACTGGGTATGGAGCTCACAAAAAAGCCCATCCTGAGAGAACTGTCACCATTTGATCTCCTGACATAAAACCCATTTGCAAGGCTTGTTCTTATTTGATCAGAATCAGCACTCACTCATTGAGAAAAGCCCTACTCCCAGAGAGTTAAACAACAGCAACAACAACCAAACACATACACACATACAGCACACACACCAAAAACAGACACAGATGTTTAACACTGCAGCTGCATGAGGCAGTAATACCCATAGGAGCAAAAAAGAGGCTGGCAAAAAACAAAAAGGAATATCTGGGCAGTGAAAGATTCACAAGGGCTTTGAAAATCTCCAACATGAGGCATGTATACAGGTCTGTGTGTATGCTCCGGGAAGCCCTAAGAAGGCCCCAGTGTCCTACATCTGGCTGACCCACAGGCTATGCAGAAGTAGGGAGAGAAGCCTAAGGTGGAGGTGTTAACTGCCAGAGCACTGAAGGTATGACCCACAGCGTACAAGAGTCCCACTCCACAGAATGGGAGATTGATTGGATCAAGCTCTTTTGGGAAATCTTTATATATAATTGAAATTAATATGAAATTTATATAATTGGTTTTAATATGAAATAGACTATAAATTAAGGTTTTAATTATAGTCCCCAAGTAAATTACTAAAAACATACGTCAAAAAAGTCAGTAAAAGAAACACGGAATTAAAATGGTACACTAGAGAATATTTAGTTAATGCAAAATAAGTCAGTAATGGAAGAGGAGGAACAATAAGTATGATATATTTGTTTATTATATATGATATATAGTAAATGTGTATGTATGATATACAGTAAATCTTTATCATATATATGATATATAGTAACCAAAATAGCAAAATGGCAGATATAAATCCTATATTATCAGTAATTGCATTAAAAGTAAATGAATCAAGCATTTCATATAAAAATCAAGACTGGAAGAATGGATACAATATATATGTGCTGTCTGTAAGAGACATACTTTAAAATACAAATAAATTAAGAGTAAAATCAAAGAAAAAATATATACCAAGGAAACTGTAACCAAAAAAGAGCTGGAATATCTCAAAATAAATGGAGTAAAATAAAATATTTATGGTCAAAATAAATGGAAAGACATTCCATATCCATAGATAGGGATAACAATATTGTTATCATGCTATAACTCCTCTATTTGACCTGTAGATTCAACACAGTTCTTATCAAAAACTGCAAGAGATTCAGAGTAACCATAATAATCTTAAAAAGGAAGAATAATGTTGGAAGATTCAAACATCCAGATAGTAAAACTTATTAAAATGTTACAGTAATCAGTAATCAAGACAGTGTACTACTGAAATGAGAATACAAATAGAGATTAATAAAATAGCCCTGGAATTAACACATATTTGTGGTCAGTTCATTTTTTAATAAAAGTTCCAAGACTATTTAATGAGAAAAATCGACTTTTCAACAAATGATGCTTGGAAAACTCGATATCTATATGAAAAGAATGAAGTTGGACCCCTTTCTCATAACATATAAAAAATTAACTCAAAATAAATAAAAAACTGTGAGAGATAAAACTATAAAACTTTAAGAGAAAACACAGGAGTACATGAAATGCTGAATTCTGAGAATATGTCCTCTCATCACAACAAAATTAAACTAGAAATCAATAACAATAACCTATCTGGAAAATATCAAATAGTGGAAAATTATATAACATAAATTTTAGAAACTGATGGACAAAGAACAAAATCTCAAGTGATTGTAAAATATATTAATATGAATGTTAATGAAAATAAAATACATCAAAATTTGTGGACTACATCATCATAATCAGTGTTTTGTAAGAAATTCATAGCTTTATATGTGTGTATGAAAATAAATTTCAATTAATGAAGTCTGAAAAACTTCCGCCATAAGAAGTTTGAAAAGGAATAGAAAATTAAAGTAAAACAGAGTAAAGGAAATAATAAAAAGAAGACAAAAACAATGAAATTGAAAGCAGATAATAATAAACACAACAAATCCAAAAGTTGATTTTTTGAAAATATTAATAAAGTTGATAACCTGTAATGAGGCTGAACTAAAAAAGGCCAGGGCTTCCCTGGTGGCACAGTGGTTGAGGGTCCGCCTGCCGATGCAGGGGACACAGGTTCGTGCCCCGTTCCAGGAGGATCCCACATGCCGCGGAGTGGCTGGGCCCATGAGCCATGGTCACTGAGCCTGCGCGTCTGGAGCCTGTGCTCCGCAACGGGAGAGGCTGCGTCAAGTGAGAGGCCCGCGTACCACACACACACACACACAAAAAGGCCAAACCAGAAATTATTAGTAATAATGACTAGAGAAACAGCATGCATGAACCACTGCTTCCTATGCTGTCTTCTCTTCTTGAGCTCATCTGTCTTATTAGCCCTTCCCTCTCGTCTGACATTCGTTGCATGCTGCTAACCGTGATGCCTGTGCTCTGCTGTAAAATAAGATTTTAGCAAGGACTTTGTAAGTTTCAGCTACTAGAGCTTGATAACTTCAGTAGATGAAAATAATTACCACTTCCTTTTCTTGGTTTTTGTGTCAGCAAGGGAGCCTGACAAGTTGTGTTTGATTTGTTGACTCATTGACAGGATGAGACAAGTGAAAGGAAAGGGAAAACTCATTTCCTGCTTAATCACAGAATGAGTAAGATAAGAAATGAAGTGTAGAATAGATTGGACAAGGTAAGGCAACAGAAGTCTTACAGTTCACAAATAGTTATGATTTTATTTTGATTTTGAGTGTGTGTGTGTGTGCGTGTGTGTGTGTTTACTTTCACACTAATAATGTAAATGAGCCAGTGGTGAGTAAATTCAAAACAACTATGATATCTCTGGAATAAAAACAAAACCAAACAAAACCCAAAAACTCCTGGCACTGTACATACTGACCTAGTGTCTTTTCCCCTTAAAAAAAAAAATGACCCTTAAAAATGATTTGACTATTAACAAAACTAAGAGTTGGTTCTTTGAAAAGGTAAACAAAATTGGCAAACCTTTAGCTACACTAACCAAGGGGAAAAAAGAGAGAGAAGCCTAATCAACAAAATTATAAATGAAAGAGGAGATATTACAACTGATACCACAGAAATACGAAAGATCATAAGAAGCTGCTATGAACAACTATATGCCAACAAACCAAACAACCTAGAAGAAATGGAAAAATTCTTAGAAACATAGAAACTACCAAGACTATACCAGGAACAAATAGAAAATCTGAACAGACCAATTACTAGTAAGGAAATTGAATCAGTAATCAAAAATCTGTCAGTGGAAAAAAAATCTCAGGACCAGATGGCTTCACTAGAAAGTTTTACCAAATATTTAAAGAAAAATTCATGCCAATTCTTCTCAGAATCTTCCAAAAAATAAAAGAGGAGGGACCACTCCTAAACTCATTTTATGCAGCCAGCATTACTCTGACACTAAAGCCATAAAAGGACACTACGAGAAAAGAAAACTACAGGCCAATATCCCTGAGGAATATAGGTGCAAAAATTCTCAATAAAGTACTAGTAAACTGAATTTAGCAGCACATTGAAAGGATCATTCATCATGATCAAGTGGGATTTATCTCTGTAATGCAATGATGGTTCACATAAGCAAATCAATAACTGTGATACATCACATGAAAAGAACGAAAGAAAAAAATCATACGATCACCTTAATAGATGCAGAAAAAGCATTTGACAAAACTCAGCATAATTTATATTAAAAACTCTTAACAAATTAACAATAGAAGGAACATATTTCAATATAATAAAGGTCATATATGAGGAGCCCAAAGCTAACATTATACTCAATGGTGAAAGGTTAATAGCTTTTCCTCTAAGATCAGGAATAAAACAAGGTTGCCCACTCTCACCACTCCTATTCAACATAGTACTGGAAGCCCTAGTCAGAGCAATCAGGCAAGAAGAGAAGTAAAAGGCATCAAAATTGGAAAGAAAGAAGTAAAACTGTCACTATTTGCAGATAACATACTTTATATATAGAAAATTCTTAGACTCTACCAAAAAACTTAGATCTAATCAATGAATTCAGTGAAGCTGCAGGATATAAAATTAACATACAAAATTTAGTAAATTTCTATACATTAACAATGAGTTATTTGAAAAAAAATAAAGAAAATGATCCCATGTGCAGTATCATCAAAAACAATAAAATACTTAGGAATAAATTTAACCAAAAAGGTGAAAGATACCTAAACTGAAAACTGTAAGTCTGATGAGGGAAACTGAAAACAGAAATAAATGGAAAGATATTCCATGTTCATTGATTGGAAGAATTAATATTAACATGTCCATACTACCCAAAGCCATTTATAGATTCAATGCAACCCCTATCAAGATTCCAATGGTATATTTTTACAGAAATAGAATAAACAATCCTGGAATTTATATAGACCCACAAAAGCAATCCTCAGAAAGAACAACAAAGCAAGAGGCACCATACTTTCTGATTTAAAGCTGTATTATAAAGATAGAGTAATCAAATGGTGTGGTACTGACATAAAAAATAGACACACAGACCAGTGGAACAGAATCTAGAGCCCAGAAATATACCTGTGCATATATGGTCAATTAATATTTGACAAGGGAGCCAAGAATCCTCAATGGAGGCAAAACAGTCTGTTCAATAAATGGTGCTGAAAAATTTGGATATTCACATGTAAAAGAAGGAAACTAGAATCCTATCTTATACCACTCACAAAAATTAACTTGAAATGGATTAAAGACTTAAATGTAAGCCTGGAAACCATAAAACTCCTAAAAGGAAACATAAGAAAAAAGCTTCTTGACATGGGTCTTGGAAGTGCTATTTTTGGATATGACACCTAAAGCATGGACAACAAAATAAAAAATAAACAAGTGTGAGTACATCAAGCTAAATACTTTCCGCATAGGAAAGGAAACAATCAAAAAAATGAAAATATAACATACCAAATTGGAAAAAAATTTGCAAATCTTATTTCTGATGAGTTGTTAAATATATAATATATAAAGAACTCATATAACAATAGCAAACAATCTGATTATTTTATATTTAATATTATGTAACATACAGCACAATGACTATAGTTGACACTGCTGTATGGCCTATTTGAAAGTTGTAAAGAAAATAGATCCTAAGAGTTCTCATCAGATGAAAATATATTTTCCCTTTTTCTGTATCTGTATGAGATGGTGTATGTTAACTAAATTTGTGATAATCATTTCAAAATATATGTAAGTCAAGTCATTATGCTGTATACCTTAATCTTATATGGTGGTCTGTATCAATTCTATTTCAATAAAACTAGAGAAAAAAACACCTTCACTGTACTTACACTTCCTTACTTCCCAATCTTAAATTACTCTATAAGATTTTCATTATATCATTTCATTGAGATCCCTATTACTTTCATCTTGGTTACAGATTTCTAAATATAAAACACAATTGTAAGTTTCCAACTTACTTGGTCTCTCAGTAGCACGCAAAAAACATTACTGTCTTTCTTGAGACATTTTATTCCAGGATAGCCACTTCTCTGGGTTTCTTTTAATTCACTGGCTGTCCCTTTTTACCCTCCTTTGTTGATTCTGCCTCATCTTCTTGACTCTATTACCATGCCCCAGGGATCAGGCATTAGACTTCTTATCTACACTGACCCTGTACTCTCACCTAGTCCCATGACTTTACTATCATCCATTTTCTAGTATGCCCAAATTTTTATTGCTCTTAAGAAACAGGAATACCTATTGTTTAGTTTATTTTTGATATGTGTCTATATCTCCCCTAAGCCCTCAATAAAATCTATATACAATTTCTGGGGGGAAATTAAGGAAGTGGACTGTGTTTACCTAGTCTACAGAAATCGATGTAAGGACTGTATTAATTAGATGGACTATATGAATAAGATGCTGAATTGGATGAAATTCAGCAGAGGTAGGAGATTAAAATGAGAAGCAGCTTTGAGAATATAAGAGCTACCCTTCTTCAGCCCAGTTACTTCACACTGAAATGTGGGGGAAGGAGACTAATCAATAGACGGGGATTTGAATCAACCTTGTCTAGGTCTTGGGGAAAGGGGCATCTCTGTTTATATATACAGGGTACATTTTGAGAAAATATAATAAACTCTCAATTTTACCAGTTAACTAATCCATTAATAATAAATGTTTAAAGTTTTTCATTTTTAAAAATGAAAGGTAGTTCCAAATTTTTAAGTACTTGCATGCAAACCTATTTTATAACACAGAATCCAAACTTAAATGAAGCAACTCAAATATCATTTGAATCTTTCTATCACTGGCCATGTAAAATTATATCAAGATGACTGTTCCCCAGAACAGGAAGGTAACTGTTTGAAGTATGAGTTATTTTGTTTTTATCATAGTTATCCTGGGTTTGGAAAAGAGAACAAAATTAGACTGAAACACTGGTTTCTGAATTCACTGGCTTGTGGTTACTTATTGTTTTATAATAAATAACCACCGAACTCAGTGGCTTCAATTATTATCTCTCCCAGTTTTGTGGACTACAGTCAGCCCTCCATATCCACAAGTTCCACAGCCCTGAATTCAACCATCTGCAGGTCTAAAATATTTGGAAAAAAATCCAGAAAGTTCCAAAAAGCAAAATTTGAATTTGCCAGGCTGGGCAACTATTTACACAGCATTTACATTATACTTACAACAATTTATATAGCATTGACATTGTATTAGGTATTATAAGTAACAGAGATGGTTTAAAGTATATGGGAGGATATGCATAGGTTATATGCAAATACTTTGCCATTTTATATAAGACACTTGAGTATCCTTGCATTTTGGTATCTGAGGAGGGTCCTGAAACCAGTCACCTGAGAATACTACGCAATTAGTACTGTACTGGACTGACCTTAGATGGATGGTTCTCACTGGGGTCTTCCATTTCATAGATGAAGCTGCAGTCAGCTGAAGCCTTGACTGGAAGCATGTGGAACATGGCTCACTCCAATGACTGGAATTTGATGCTGGTTCTAGACAGAGCTCAGCTGTGGCTGTGACTGGAGTGTCTACACAAGGGCTCACCTTGTGGCTTGGGATTATACATGACATTTGGGTTCTCAGAAGAGTTCCAAGAGCAGGCATTCTAAAGGAGCCAAACAGGAGATTTTGTTACTCATATAAGTCAGCCATGGAAATCATACACTGTTACTTAGTTCTTTCGCTTTTTATCAGGGAAGTGAATCACAGGGCCAGTCCACATTCAAGGGGAAGGGAACTAGACTCCACCTATGGATGGGGAGAATGACTAAGAATTTGCAGCCACCTATAATCTACATACATGATGAGTTTTAGTTGCATCTGTGATGAGACTAGGTATAACTGTATCAATTAATACTACCTAGAGTCAACAAACAGATCATAAGTAGGCTTCTAAGGGGATCCATGAAGTGACTAAGCTATTGAGAATACACACACACACACACACACACACACACACACACACACACACACACCTTACTGCTAATGGACTACTACTAAGGATAAATTGAATGAGGGCCACTCGTGTGAGTTGATTTTCTTCCTCCCTAACTGAAGTCAAAGAGCACTTTAAGAAATGAGAAATAATTTCAAAAGCATTCCTATGAACTACTGCTCCATTAATAGAGCCTCCTGTGATAACTTCGTTAGATATACTAGCCCTTATAGGTTTAAAGTTAATGGAATAACTGAGGTGAATGGGTTTGTAAGTTTAACCATTAAAATACTACAACCAATAGAACAGCTGGGGAAATATATTTTAAAAGTATTACTGAAACAGCATATTATGATATTTGAAGTCAAGTATCTATTCACAAGCTGACTGGTTTTATTTTGGGGCCTCCAGAGAAACAAATAACTAAAAAACAAAGGTAGGTAGTTTATAGTCTTCTTTAAAAATATTCTTTGCAATTGTCCAATTTCTAATTAGCTTGATCAAATACTCATTCACTGTCATCACCCTACTCTTCCTTGTTTCCAGGGTGAACATCTTGAAATCTAGGACCAGCATCTTGAAAATATCTGTAACCCTCATAGTACCAAGTATGGTGACTTTCACATTACAGAAAACAAGAAATAAAGGGACTGTGTAGGAAAAGTAACATTTGATCATTCTTTAAGATGGCCAACAAATCTTTCAAAGCAATTTTGAAAGATATAAAATCCTGGAATACACCACACAGCTTGCTTTTTATCAGGCAAAGCAACTCTAACTTGTTTAACAAAACGTAAGAACAGTTGATATGGGTACAGGGTCCCATGCTAGAGTCTAAAGAGAAAATGCAAGTAGAAAATGTAGTCATATTTCATACCCATGTGAATTTAAGTTGATATATTCAGTTCATTGTTATGAGGATATTTAAATTGTTTTCACTCAGTGATAATATAAAAGAACTATTTTGAAGAAATTAAGTTTCCTGCTTTTCAATAAGGAAAACAAAAACAATGACATACTTTTACTATAAAGAAGAGTTGGAAAAAATATCTATGCTATAAAACAAGCAGTCATTCTAGTCATTCAGTTAAAGTAAAATTCTATTGGAACCAATTCTGACAAGTTTTGAAAACTTCTAACCCTTAGGCAATAGGTAATAAGCAAATGCATGATTTAAAAAGTAGTGGTAACAAACAGTAGGCGAATCTTATGAACTTCTTTATCTCTAAGGCATCCCTGACCAACAGACTGATAAGTGGTCCACCATACTCTATTTTCTATTCTTCTAGCTAGTCTCCAAGTCCCCACTTATACATGGCCATATTACTGAGCTCTAGTCAGTGGTAAGTGGGTCAAAGTAATGAATGCCATAAAGAATACTCATGGACATGACCTACCTTATTTTTCCCACTCTGCTCTATGAAATAAAGTAGAACTTAGACTCCTCCCAGCACCACCTTCCACTGACATGGACCCACCATAGTCTGTTAAATGTGTGAGAATTAAACACTTCTATTTTGTTGCCCCATTCTATTTCTGGGTCTCTTTGTTACTCCAGCGTAGTCTACCCCAACTCATACATCATACATGTTAAAATACACCTGGATTCCATATTAAGATAGTTTCCATGAACTTTTAAAAAGATATTTACGATTATGATTTCAAAAATATGTCTAAATGAACACCTTTAGTATACAACTGGCAATGTGTCTGTAATTATAGTATAAACCTGTTAACTTTTGCAGTGTAAAAATTTTTTCTTTTAAATTAATTTATTTATTTTTGGTTGTGTTGGGTCTTTGTTGCTGCTTGTGGGCTTTCTCTAGTTGCAGCGAGCAGGGACTACTCTTCATTGCGGTGCGTGGGCTTCTCTTTGCGGTGGCTTCTCTTGTTGTGGAGCACGGGCTTTAAGCGCATGGTCTTCAGTAGTTGCAGCACGTGGGCTCAGCAGTTGAGGTGCATAGGCTTAGTTGCTCTGTGGCATGTGGGATCTTCCCAGACCAGGGCTCAAACCCGTGTCCCCTGCATTGGCAGGTGGATTCTTCACCACCGTGCCACCAGGGAAGTCCCTTGTAGTGTAAAACTTTAAACTACAAATTCCTGACAAAATTAAGTTCTTGTGAATACCAAACTGACAATCACAGGTGACAACGTTTCATTCTACAGATATTTAAATAAAGGTTAACTTTTTAAAAATTAATTTTTATTGTAGTATAGTTGATTTACAATGTTGTGTTAGTTTCTGCTGTACAGCAAAGTGAATCAGTTATACATATATCCACTCTTTCCTAGATTTTTTTTAAGTTTAACTTTTGATTTTACAATTTTCTCTCCATTAGGAGTCATTGCATTTTTTATGTGCCTAGGATGTGTGATGAATTACTCAAATAGACATCCACTCACTCCATTCAAAGGCACAATTCTAATTCCCTCCAAAAAGTAGAAAATGGTGATACTGCTTTTTTTTCCAGGCAATATCTGAAGTATATCCTGTGCTTATCATTTAGTGTCTGGTACATGGTAAACTCAAAATAAACAGTTGTTGCATGAACTGTGGAGAGAATTTCAGTCTTGATGAAACTTGAGCACCAAGTAGGGAAGATCAATGTAGTCACTTAGAAATTGGGTAAATGCTTAGAAACTGAGGGTGCAAGATAGGGGACGGGTCCTATTGGTCAAAGACAAATAGGTAGAATACCAATACCAGCCCAAATTGCGATCAGAGATTGAATGATGTTGACACTGAGTTCCTCAAAAAATAAAATTTCCACTAATCAAGAGCTCTAATGGACCCTGGCCCTTCAGGGAAAGCATGATGATCTCAAACGTATAGTTTGGGTGATTTTGCTGTAAAGCAAAATACAAGAAAACCTTTCTATTTCTACTTTAAAAATACTGACTTCCCATAATTTGTTAGCCTGTTTATTGTTTTCCCAAATTACTTTTAAACATGTGGACTGGGGATGCATGTAATAAAGAATAAGGTTTGACTACTTCTGGACATTTTTTAAGGAAGCACTCTTGGTTTTGGGGACCTATATGTCTATCATTTTTTCCTTCATCCAAGTAACTGATCTTAAGAATACAGTCTGATAAATTTTGGCAAATGTATATACATATGTAACTAAAACCCTTATCAAGAAACAGAATAGTCCTACCACCCCAGAAATCAACTTTGTGCCTCTTTCCATTCAATGCTCAAATCTCTCCTGCAGCAAAAACTACTTCGATTTCTGTCAGCATAGTTAAATATTGCTCTTTATAGAATTTGATGTAAACAGGGTTGTGCAGTATATATTTTTTATTTCTGCATTGTTTTAGTCAACATAATGTGTTTAAAATCCACCCATGTTTTGTGTATATAGTTTGTTCTTTTTATTGCCGAATAGAATATCCTCCTTAGTTGATTATCCATTCTTATACTGGCTGATATTTCCTGCTATGAACTTTTTTGTATTTGTCTTTTTTGTCATCACATGCTTTCATATCCCTTGTGTTTATTATACTAGAAGTGGAACTTCGAGGACATGATATATATTAAATAAAATTGCCTATCAGTTTTTCGAAAGTGGTTGCACTATTTTACACTCCCTCCAGAAATATGTTGAGTTCCTGTAGCTTCATCTCCATAACAATAGCGGGTATTGTCTGGCTTTTTATTATTTTAATTTTAGTGGATGTGAAGCAAGTTATTGTGTATTTGAGTTTCCCTGATGAGTAATGATATTGAGCATCTTTTCATGTACTTATTAGCCATCCAGGTATCTTCTGTTGTGTTCTGCCAGTTTTATTCGGATCATTTGCTCTGTATTATTGAGTTGTAGGGGTTCTTTGTGTAATTTAGATATAAGCCTTTTGTTAGACCTATGTATTATATTTTCTCCCAGTCTGTGGCTTTTCCTTTCCTTTTCTTTTCTTGACTGGTGTCTTTTGACAAACAGTATTTCAATTTACTGTTTCTTTCTTTTGTAGTTGGAACTTCTCATGACAAGTCTAAGAAATATTTGTCTACCCCAAGTTTGATAAAATATTTTCCTGTGTACGCTTTTAGTAGGTTTATGGTTTAATTTTTTTGTTCAGGTCTATGATCCATTTGGAATTAATTTTTTTAGTGTGAAGTAGGGTCAAGGTTCATTGTTCCACTTGTTTCAACACCTTTATTGTAAAGACCGTTTCTCTACTGAATTGCATTGGCTCCTATGACTCCCTATTCTGTTCTATTCTGTAGATCTATTTGCCTTTCTGTCAATACCATGTTGTTGAAACTAATGTAGCTTTATTGTAAGCTTTACAAACAGGAAGTAATTGTATCTTATGATACAGTATGTTACCTTGAAATCAAGTAGTGAAAGCCCTCTGAAACTGTTTTTCTTTTTCTAGATTGTTTTGGCTATGCCAGATCCTTTTGAATTCCATATACGTTTCAGAAACATCTTGTCAATTTTACCAAAAAATGCTGATATTTTGATCTATATAGCATTGAATCACTAGTTTACTTTGAGGTTTAACATCTTACCAATATTGATTCCACTTTTTGAATGTGCCATATCTTTCATTATTTAAATCATCTTTAATATCTCTCAAAATGTGTTTTATATTTCATTGTAGAGTTCTTGCATATTTTTCAATAAACTTACTCCTAAGGGTTTTATATTTTTGATACTGTATTGTACTTAAAAGAATTGTCATTTTCCAATTATTTTTTATTATGTAGAAATGTAAATAATTTTTGTAAATTGACCTTATGTCTCCTGGCCTTTCCAGTATTTTTTTTAAAAGATACTTTTGGATTCCTTTGCTGATCTGAAGACCTTCCTTTAGGATTTCTTACGGTGGTTTTTGAGCCAATGAATTCTCTCAGTTTTTGATTATCTAAATATGTCTTAATTTTGCGTTTATTTTTAAAGAATATTTTTGTTGAATATTGAATGAAGGTTTGGCTTTTTTTCTCTTTGCACACTAAAAGTCTCATTTTGTTGTCTGCTGGCTTCTATTACGTCTGATGAGAAGTCAATTATCATTCTGTTTTTCCTTCAGTGCAGTGTCTTTTTTTCTGTCTGCATTCAACATTTTAAAATTATCTTAGGTTTTCAGTAGTTTGGCTTTGATATGTCTAAAGGTGGTTATTTTTGTATTTATTGAGCTTAAATTTTCTTTGTTTCTTGGAAATATATATTGAATTTTTACAATGAATATGGACCTTTTAAGCTATTTTTTCATAAAAAAAAATTTCTAGCATATTCTTTATCTTCTCTTCCCTTGACTCCAATTATAAATAGGTTAGAAATTGGATGTTTTTCTACAGGTCACTAGTTGTCTACGCATTGTTTTATTTTTGTTTCTGTGCTTCGATTTGGATAATTTCTATTAATCTGTATAAGGATAACTAACCCTTTCTTCTGCTGTGTCTGAACTGTATCCAAAATTATCACAAAGGGTAGGAGGGGGTAATTGATCTACACTGCTTTAAATTTATTTTAAATAATTTTACATTTAAAATATCATATATTTGTTTTAGACGTTTTCTTTTATATACTACATATATTCCTTTCCATACCATAATTTTCCATTTCTTGTCCCAAACTATTTTTTTTTTCTTTTCTGTTTCCATTTTTTGTTTTTGCAATTCTTAACATAGTTATAGTCCTTTCAAACTTTTCCTACTCATTACACTATCTGGGTCATCTGTTGCTCTTCCTCTATTGACTATCTTTTCTCTTAATTATGGTAACATTCCCTGCTTCTTTGCTTACTTTTTTAAAAAGATTTAATGCTGGGCATGTACATTATATAGAGATTAAACTATAAAATATTTTGTTGCTGTTGTGTTATTATTTTTCCTAGGGAGTTCCAGTAGTATTCCTTTCTCAGGGGACAACTAGTAAAAAGGAATGATTTTTCAGATTCCATGAAGAGTTCAGTTGAGTTTGTATGGCCTGTTACCATAAATTGATTGCATTCAGCAGTGGTTTCAAATTGGATTAAGGCCCTCTTTTTATTCTTCAGCTAATCTCTTTGATCTTGTCAGAGTTTGAGCTGGAAGTGGCTCAGATTGCAATTTTAGGTAGTTTTGGTTCATTTTTGGATTCTTCTCTAGCTGATCCCTGGAATATTAAGCACCCTGTAGCTGCACATGTCTGCTGAAAGACTCTGCTTTTCACTCTCACCTCCACTGCCTTTACTCAGCAATATTCTACAAAGAGAAGTGAGAGGATTGCCAGGACAAGATATTTAAATTTTTTATTACTGATTTTCTATCTTCCATTAGTAACTGGCTAATTTTACATTATCTCTACAAGGCTCTCTCTCTATGGGGATGGGCTTACTTTCCCATTTACCTATTCCCACAGTAGGTGCTTGACCTCAGGTGTAGAAGTGGCACTTTGATAACCTATAAAGGGCTCGTCTCTCTCTCTCTCTCTGGAATTTAGTTCATTAAGACATCTTAATGTCCAGTTCTCTTCAATTGTTTTATAAAAATTATACACTTTAGCATAATATTTTTGTCTTGCTGCTACCATACGAGTGAAGTTCGTTTATGTACTGCTACATCCTAATTGGAAGTGGAAATCCATATAACCTTTTCCAAAAACACGAATCTCTAACATTTATTAATACATTCAGCGGGTAGCTTGTAATACTTTCTGCAACATTAAGGTTATATTTACACAGATTTTTGCCCCGTTTATTTGCCCATCTTGAAAGTGTCCATATTTGTTAATGATACCGTTAACAACATTAGTGATTGCAAAAGAAACAGTAGGTTTCTTTTGAGAGTATGGACTTTGGTGTTGAGAGACTTGAGGTTGAGTCCAGCACTGCCATATATTACAGATGTGACTTTGGTCTCATCTGAAAATGGTGATGCTAATGGTAGTTTCTTCCTTTAGTTGTTATGAGAATTAAATATGTCATCACATGTGAAATGTGTTCCCTACCTGGTGCATAGTAAGCACCCAATAATAAGTCCTATTATTGTTCTACATTATTGTAAATGTCTTCTATTTTCTCACACCTGTCACTCTATTGCCTTCCGTTTTTTCACTGTCAAATTATATAATGAGAATTTAGATGTGTTCTAGTGGATGGTTTGCTGTTAAAACAAGGAATTTCTTTGCATATCAAAGTATCATCAACTCAACTATGTCTAAGTAAATTTGACATACAGATGAAAAACAACTGAGAAAATGGCTGCAATGTTTAAAAAATTTTTTAACACAGTTACTTTATTTAATTCTCTGTCAAAACTTTGGCTTAATGAATCATAGGATGATTTAATAAATGAATTAATCAACTCTTCAGAGACTCTAATCAACAATTAGTAATTTCAAGTGTTTATTTTAGAAGGAAATGCACGTAAACTTCTACATTTTCCTAAGGCAAATAAATTGAAATGGTAAATCATTTATTAATGGGTAGAACACACAGTATGATAACTTTTTGTTTGTAACTGCCATATGTATGTGAAACAATGAAACGAGGAGTAACATTCATAATACTTTTTCCTGAGCTACTAAATATGTTGCCTAAGGTTAAGTTATAAATTTAATTTTTAATTGAAGTATATGGACTTACAATGTTGTGTTAATTTCTGCTGTACAGCAGAGTGATTCAGTTATACATATATACATTCTTTTTTTAATATTCTTTTCCATTATGGTTTATCACACGATATTGAATATAGTTCCCTGTGCTAGACAGGAGGATCTTGTTGTTATCCATTCTATATATAATAGTTTGCATCTGCTAATCCCAAACTCCCACTTCATCCCTCCCCCATCCCCCTCTCCCTTGGCAACCACAAGTCTGTTCTCTATGTCTATGAGTTCATTTCTGTTTTGTAGATAGGTTCATTTGTGCCATATTTTAGATTCCACATGTAAGTGATATCACATGGTATTTGTCTTTCTCTTTCTGACTTACTTCACTTGGTATGATAATCTCTAGGTCCATCCATGTTGCTGCAAATGTCATTGTTTCCTTCTTTTTATGGCTAAGTAGTATTCCACTATATGTATGTGTCACATCTTCTTTATCCATTCATCTGTTGATGGACATTTAGGTTGTTTCCATGTCTTGGCTATTGTGAATAGTGCTGCTATGAACATAGGGGTGCATATACCTTTTTGAATTATAATTTTGTCCAGATATATACCCAGGAGTGGGACTGCTGGATCATATGTCAACTCTAATTTTAGCTTTTTGAGGAACCGCCATACTGTTTTCCATAGTGGCTGCACCAACTTATATTCCCACCAACAGTGTAGGAATGTTCCCTTTTCTCCACACCCTCTCCAGCATTTGTTAATAAAATTTATTTTTGATATTTGTTGAATATCGACATTGTGCCTTCAAAAGAAGTTAATTCAGATTTTGTAAGGAACTAATATAAAAGGAAAAAAATTAATTCTTTATCATTTTTTGAATATTGACAAGCTATCCTGTCAATATTTCATATTGCCAGACAATATAAAAAAAAATTGGATGGTTATTCTTTGCCTTCATCTTCAGGCCCAAAAAAGATGTTAGCTAGGCGAATGTCCTCCATGCCAGTTCCCTTGAAAGCCATGATGGCTACGGACATCTTTTTCTTTAGGCCTGGAGCAAAGCTTGCCTAAACTAATTTCCAGTGCACTGGGCTTCTATATTATGACAATTGGTTTACCTTCCAAAGATAAGAACACCTACAGGCAGAAGTAATCATCAGGCTACCTTATCAGCACTGTAGCAGGAGAGGAAAGGAACAAAACCTATAAGAAGGAAGAACACTCAGACCTCCACTGATATGGCCCCTAAAGCCCCACCCATTGGCACACTGATTCGAAGTCTTTCAGAACTTCAATTTTTCTTTGATCCGCCTACAACTCTTCTCCCTGAGGATGGAATGAAATGAGCTCACCCAAGAGATTAGCCTGTGACCTACAACCCAATGTTTTTATTTCTTTTTATTATTTTTAGATTATTTTTTTTTAAAGCGTATTGTTAGAAATTATCGCTTTAGAATTTGTCTCCACCACTGCTTAATCATTTGCTGACCCTCAATCTGCATTATGATGCTACACAAAATTTCTTCACATGAAAGTCCATTAATTATTTAAACTTCTATTAGTTAGGCTAAAGATACTTGATTCTCCCAATCACTTCTCCAAACTCATCAGCAAACCTGATTGACTGAAGTGGACAAATGACAGTTTCTGAAATTTAGTTTCCACCACACAATGTGAATGTACTGTGTGCTACCATCTCTTATCAAATCATTTTGTTGTTTAAAAATCATATATTTATATTTAAATATTAAATAGATACTTGCAATATGTTTAAATATATAAGCCAACTTAGAATATATGAAGTATGTGTTCAAAAATGTAAGATAGAGAAAATTGGTAATTAAATAATAAATAGTTGATATCAAAGAACTATAAATAGGAACTATTCTATACTTGATGGGAATTTCTTGGCTAATCTTCATTAAATTGTCCTTTTACTCTATTGGTTTCTAAGTTCCTTAAAATCTCCATTGAGAAAACAGTTGCTTGCATTATCTGCTTAAAAATGAAAAATTCGTGGCTTCCCTGGTGGTGCAGTGGTTGAGAGTCCCCCTGCCGATGCAGGGGACACGGGTTCGTGCCCCGGTCCGGGAAGATCCCGCATGCCGCGGAGCAGCTGGGCCTGTGAGCCATGGCCGCTGAGCCTGCACGTCCGGAGCCTGTGCTCCGCAACAGGAGAGGCCACAACAGTGAGAGGCCCGCGTACCACCAAAAAAAAAAAAAAAAAAAAGAAAAATTCACTTGTAAAAGACCAGCTTTGACTGCTGCTTTTGCAATTCTGATTATGATTTAAAGAATTCATTACTTTAACTTGTGTAAGGGTAGCCTTTATCAATAAACCAAGTGAAAAAGTAGTTGCTTGTGGTGGTCAGTATAAAAACTGTTCAAAACACATTTTCTTAACTACTGTCTTAATATGCTTGGTTGCTTGGTTGCACTACCGAACTCTATGCTCCCCAGTAAAATAATTCAATTTTGCCTGCATCACTAAGAACTTTGCAGTTTGCTCTCATAGCTAATGGGAGATCATAGTGCTGTCTAATTCTGGGGAGACAACAGTAGGAGTTAAACTTAATAATGCATGCAGAAGAGTGGCCCTCCATTAAGTGAGGCAGAGAGAAACTCAACTTCAGGTTTCTAAATGCACAGAGGATAAAACTGCATGTCACATCAAGGGTACAACCTCTGCTAATGCAGATTAGAGCCTCTCCAAAAGACTAAAAGCTTTTAAGGAAATTATAAATATTTCTTTTCACCACTGCTGAGCCTGGGCAGAAAATCTTTCTTAGTCATATTCTCTTAGTTGAATCTCAAATAAGGTTTATTTAATTTCTGCCACAGTAGTAATTATGGTTAAAAATTCTAAGCCTTGAAACAAAAATAACAGCACATATTTCTTAATTTTCTGTTGACTAAGGGAAAAAACCTTTTTTTTTCTTTTCTTCAAATTTGGCTCTGCCATTTCTTAGCTGTGTGATCATGGGAATGATTTTTATACTTGTTGAGGCTAAATTATATCATCAGTAAAATTGTTTAAAGGTCACTTATGTGGAATAATTTAGAAAACGCCTAACTTACCCAGCAAAGAGTGTCAAGCAAATAGTAAGTACTATTGGAATTTGTTATTTGTTATTGTTATTTGTTTGCTAGTATATTTGTTACCTACCCAGTCTTGACCAAAATAGACAGAATATTAGTCATCTCAGCTTCACAAAAAGAGGTTATGCATCCAAGGTTATTTGGATGAACCCAGATAGTTCTTGTCCATAGATAGTTCCTGTACAATCTACTGAGCTATTCTGTCTCAGCTTTCTGACTTGTATTCCATTTATCTTTTAATGACTGGAGTCCTGGAATGAGCTTTAGACCATTACTCTTTAATACTTTAATGTACACACATATCACATAAAGATGTACTAGGGCCCAAGTTTCTGCATTTCTAAAAACCTCTGGGGGACTTCCCTGGTGGCACAGTAGTTAAGAATCCACCTGCCAATGCAGGGGACACGGGTTCGATCCCTGGTGCAGGAAGATCCCACGTGCCTCAGAGCAACTAAGCCCGCGCACCACAACTACTGAGCCTGCGCTCTAGAGCCCGCGAGCCACAACTACTGAAGCCCACGTGCCTACAGCCCATGCTCCACAACAAGAGAAGCCACCGCTACGAAAAGCCCGCGCACTGCAACAAAGAGTAGCACCTGCTCGCCTCAACTAGAGAAAGCCTGTCGCAGCAATGAAGACCCAACACAGCCAAAAATAAATAAATACATTTATTTTAAAAAGTAAATTAAATTAAAATTTAAAAAAATAAATAAAAAACACTGGGTGATGCCAATGCTGCTGATTCATGGACCACAATATTCTGGCTCGGCACTGCCCAGATGATGGAAATGTCCTGTATCTGTGCTGTCCAGTACGTCAGCCACTGAGTACTTAAATGTGGAGAGTGTTACTGAGGAACTGCATCTTTAATTTTATTTAGTTTTAAAACATTCAAATTCACCAGTAGCTAGTGGCTACTGTACTGGACAGTGCAGCTGTAGATAATTTAGCTGATTCTCTGATATTCTTTTTTAATATTCCCTTTGTATTACCAGGCTGTAGGTGGGTTCTGTCCTGAAGCAAATGACAATTGTTAGTGGGTTGGCCCATAAATCCGTTCCGGATTTTCTGAAAGACGTTAATGGAAAAACCCTAACGAACTTTTTGGTCAATCCGATACAATCCTTGGTAAGGGTTGTCACTGCCCAGAGAGTCCTGGTCCTTTGTTTCATCTATAAGATCAGACCTCCTAGAATATAACCAAGACTGGTATTAGGCCACCTAACACACCAACAACTCTAGAAGTCATCTGAGTGCTCTGGATGACCACACGGTCTGTCTTTCTGAGTTTCTGCTAAGACTTGCTTAAGGGTCAGTATTCCTGGAGGCTGAGTTGATCTGATATTCAGCAATAGAGAATATTTCTGTTTTTCTTTGTTTAGCAATTCACTGCTTTGCTCATTCTGCATCCAACTTACACTTATGCTTCTCTTTATTTCATTTACCTAATGATTCACAGTTTTTACAGTGAGGTGCTTACTGTTTCTAATGGACAGATATTTAAAGAGACAAAGGAGGAAGATGGAAGTGGTTGCACTGGGATGATACAATCTGAAGGATTGGAATATGTATTAAACTCGTATCTTTTCCTCATAATCACCAAAACAAAGGAATGTAAAAATAATATGTTTATATAGAGTTTCATACTTTTTGCTTATTTTCACTTATTTCACTGGGGTTTAGCCTCTAGTCAAAGACTTCATTCATCCTTTCAAAGAAGGTGCCCAATTAGTTCCTACTTCCTCATTTTTTACTTCTTTGCTCTCGATTTCCAAAGTGCACAACACTGGAGATGTGAAAATACTAAGAGAAACTCTAAGAAAAGCTTGATAGATACATATAATGCCATTTAACACAGCTAAATTAAATATATATGTATATATTTAAATACTTTTATTTATACTATATATACACACAGTAAAGGAGCACTACTGGAATCAACTACAGTTGATTTGGTAGATATTTAACTTAAAACAGTTATTAAAATGAAACTCTGACTGGGACAAATTCTGTCAAGATTCTCTGTCACATTACCCAAGTTGTTTCTCCCAAGTCAAATGGTCTAGTCCTGAACAATACTTCCATTGTAAAAGATATTTCTTTTGCTGCTGTTGAAATTATTTGGTGTTTAAATGATTTTTCTTTTGAATCAAATAAATTATTAGGACATTTATTTTCCTGATTCTTATTTTATCTTTGAAATGGAAAATACATGATATAAATATAACCAGTGCATATGGATTTTCTTTTACTTATGAATTAGGGAATTTAAGTCAATTTCAGCTGTGATAACTAGTAGCACCATATTTTGACTCCATTTCTTACATTTGTTTCCAAGACATCCCTGGAAATTGTTCTCTTGTTAATGAATGATATGCACTAGAAAAAACATTTAGCAAAAGGGTAGGAAAATGGATTTTGTTCAGTGTGAAAAAATTAAGAATTAAAGGAAATGTTTGAAAATGAATAGAGACCAGAACATTTTAAAAGAACAAGTCTAAAGATGCTAATCCAAGATACATGAAAGGCAAAATGCTGTAGCCGTTTAGGTGCGGGGGAGATGCTTTATTTTGCTACTCTAATTTTGAAAATAAAACATTACAGTTAGAAACCAAGAGTAATCCTATGCAATCTAGAGGTAGAAGCCACAAATCTCTTCATGAACATGTGACAGGACTAATGTACCTAGTTCTCCTACTCTATTACTGATGAGGAAAGTGTGGCAGAGCAGACACCGACTTTCATACTAACCTCACTTACAAAAGGGCAAAGCCAGGGGAAGAACTTAGGTCCCTGATTTTCCACTCACCACAGGCATCGTTGGGAAGAAACCAGTCTGCATCTTCCTAAGTCTCACTCTAACACTTGAGACCTGGGAGCCATTTCCTGTTGATTCCCACATTGTGTTCTTTCTGTTAGTGTGAAACATCCACCTGCCTTCTCACTGATCTGGGTGATATTTCATGAGTTCATGCTTCCCCTTCAATCTACTTCAATCTCACCCCACTCTTTCCTTCCATCTCCATAGTTTTCAGATTGGTTTGATGCAAATATCAATTTCTTCATCATCTACTTACTCATTTTTAAAAATTGAGAAAGAATTCTAGTATACCTAGAAGTATAGAGAATAATATCATAAACGGTCACGCAGCTACCCAGTTTAAAACAAAACAAGGCTACTTTTGCTTCAAAGCAGCATTCATGGATTTAGTGACACAACTTCATTTCCTTCCCTCTCTTCCCAATTAACCTTGATCCTGAATTTAGTGTTTATCATGCCAAATCTGTTTTTATACTTTCAACAAATTTGTGTGTATCCAGAAAAATGCATTATATTTTTTCCAAAGTGTAAAGCATTTTTTTTATGTGTAACATAAGCAAAATTATTTGTCAATAAATTTTTAAGGTATTTCACATGTTCTGATTCTCTCCACTGCCAATCACCTTACTTCCTCCAAAGTCAATCTTCAAGATAAGATAGCCCTTTCAAAAAGAAGTTGTGCTCAATCCACAGCTGTCATGTCAGTCAGTCCACAATTCTTTCATCTGGGCTTCTTTGATCTCCTATGGAATACAGACACTTCAAAATTCGCTGCCTATAACCTTTGAGATCCAATTTCCTCAAGCAATTTACTTTAGGACCATGTTTAGGGTCAGGAGATGGATCTGCCTGGTTCTGAATTTGACACCCTCTAAATATGTATTAAGTTCAAATCATAGGCACTCCTAAGCTATCACACCCTAGAACAGTGGAGGTCTATCCCGATGGGGCTTTTTCTGTAAACACACATGGTTGGAAATGCCTCACAGAGTAACTATATGGTTCCCTTTACCTTTATCTGCTAACCCGCCGGGACGGGCAGGGGCTGGGAGCTGAGGCTCGAGCTTCACAAGTCAGATCCCAAGGAGAGGACTGGCAGCGTGAACACAGCTTGCAGGGGGTTAGCGTGCCACGGCTAGCCGGGAGGGAGTCCGGGAAAGTGTGGAGCTGCTGAAGAGGCAAGAGACTTTTTCTTGCCTCTTTGTTTCTTGGTGCACGAGGAGAGGGGATTAAAAGCGCCACTTAAAGGAGCTCCAGAGACTGACGCGAGCCGCAGCTATCAGAGCGGACCCCAGAGACGGGCATGAGATGCTAAGGCTGCTGCTGCCGCCACCAAGAAGCCTGTGTGCGAGCACAGGTCACTCTCCACACCTCCCTTCCAGGGAGCCTGTGCAGCCCGCCACTGCCAGGGTCCCATGATCCAGGGACAACTTCCCCGGCAGAATGCATGGCGCGCCTCAGGTTGCTGCAATGTCACGCCGGCCTCTGCCCCCGCAGGCTCGCCCTGCATGCATACCCCTCCCTCCTCCCGGCCTGAGTGAGCCAGAGAACCCAAATCAGCTGCTCCTTTAACCCCATCCTGTCTGAGCGAAGAACAGACGCCCTCAGGCGACCTACATGCAGAGGCGGGGCAAATCCAAAACTGAAACCGGGAGCTGTGCAAACAAAGAAGAGAAAGGGAAATCTCTCCCAGCAGCCTCAGGAGCAGCGGATTAAATGTCCACAATCAACCTGATGTACCCAGCATCTGTGGAATACCTGAATAGACAACGAATCATCTCAAATTGAGGAGGTGGACTTCGGGAGCAACAATATATATATATTTTTTCCCTTCTTCTCTTTTTGTGAGTGTGTATGTGTATGCTTCTGTGTGTGATTTTGTCTCTATAGTTTTGCTTTTACCACTTAACCTAGGGTGCTCTATGTCCTTTTTGTTTCTTTGCTTGTTTTTTACTTAAATTTTTTTTTCTTAATAAGTATTTTTTTATTTTAATAACTATTTTATTTTACTTTATTTTATCTTCTTCTTTCTTTCTTTTTTTCCTCACTTTTATTCTGAGCCGTGTGGAGAACAGGCTCTTGAGGCTCCAACGAGGCATCAGGGCTATGCCACTGAGGTGTTCAGGACACTGTTCAGGACACTGGTCCAAAAGAGACCTCCCAACTCCATGTAATATCAAACGGCAAAAATCTCCCAGAGATCTACGACTCAATGCCAAAATCCAGCTCTACTCAACGACCAGCAAGCTACAGTGCAGGACGCCCCGTACCAAACAACTAGCAAGACAGGAACACAACCCCACCCATTAGCAGAAAGGCTGCCTAAAATCATAATAAGGCCACAGACACCCCAAAACACACCACCAGACGTGGACCTGCTCACGAGAAAGAAAAGATCCAGCCTCATCCACCAAAACACAGGCACCAGTCCCCTCCACCAGGAAGCCTACACAACCCACTTAACCAACCTTAGCCACTGGCGACAGACACCAAAAACACCGGAAACTATGAACATGCAGCCTGCAAAAAGGAGACCCCAAACACAGTCACTTAATCAGATGAGAAGACAGAGAAACACAGCAAATGAAGGAGCAAGGCAAAAACCTACCAGACCTAACAAATGAAGAGGAAATAGGCAGTCTACCTGAAAAAGAATTCAGAATAATGTAGTAAAGATAATCCAAAATCTTGGAAATAGAATGAAGAAAATACAAGAAATGTTTAACAGGACTTAGAAGAATTAAAGAGCAAACAAACAGTGATGAACAACACAATAAATGAAATTAAAAATTCTCTAGAAGGGACCAATAGCAGAATAACTGAGGCAGGAGAACGGATAAGTGACCTGGAAGATAAAATAGTGGAAATAACTACTGCAGAGCAGAACAAAGAATGAAAAGAATTGAGGACAGTCTCGGAGACCTCTGGGACAACATTAAACACACCAACATTCAAATTATAGGGGTCCCAGAAGAAGAGGAATAAAAGAGGAAATATTTGAAGAGATTATAGTTGAAAACTTCCCTAATATGGGAAAGGAAATAGTTAAAAAAGTTCAGGAAGCACAGAGAGTCCCATACAGGATAAATCCAAGGAGAAACAGGCCAAGACACATATTAATCAAACTATCAAACATTAAATACAGGGCTTCCCTGGTGGCGCAGTGGTTGAGAGTCCGCCTGCTGATGCAGGGGACACGGGTTTGTGCCCCGGTCCGGAAAGATCCCACATGCTGCAGAGCAGCTGGGCCCGTGAGCCATGGCCACTGAGCCTGCGCGTCCAGAGCCTGTGCTCCGCAACGGGAGAGGCCACAGCAGTGAGAGGCCCCCACACCGCAAAAAAAACAAAAACATTAAATACAAAGAATAAATATTAAAAGCACCAAGGGAAAAAAAACAAATAACACATAAGGGAACCCCCATAAGGTTAACAGCTAATCTTTCAATAGAAACTCTGCAAGCCAGAAAGGAGTGGCAGGACAGATTTAAACTGACGAAGGAGAAAAAACTACAACTAAGAATACTTTACTCAGCAAGGAACTCATTCAGATTTGATGGAGAAATTAAAAGCTTTACAGACAAGCAAAAGCTATGAGAATTCAGCACTACCAAACCAGCTTTACAACAAATGCTAAAGGAACTTCTCTAGGCAGGAAACACAAGACAAGGAAAAGACCTTCAATAATAAACCAAAAAAATTAAGAAAATGGTCATAGAAACATACATATCAATAGTTACCTTAAATGTAAATGGATTAAATGCTCCCACCAAAAGACACAGACTGGCTGAACGGATACAAAAACAACACCCATATATATGCTGTCTACAAGAGACCTACTTCAGACCTAGGGACACATACAGACTGAAAGTGAGGGGATGGAAAAAGATATTCCATGCAAAAGGAAATCTAAAGAAAGCTGGAGTAGCAATTCTCATATCAGACAAAATAGACTTTAAAACAAAGGCTATTACAAGAGACAAAGTAGGACACTACATAATGATCAAGGGATCAATCCAAGAAGAAGATATAACATTGTAAATATTTATGCACCCAACATAGGAGCACCTCAATACATAAGGCAAATACAAACAGCCATAAAAAGGGAAATCGACAGTAACACCATCATAGTAGGTGACTTTAACACACCACTTTCACCAATGGACAGATCATCCAAAATGAAAATAAAGAAACACAAGCTTTAAATGATACATTAAACAAGATGGACTTAATTGATATTTATAGGACATTCCATCCAAAAACAACAGAATACACAATCTTCTCAAGTGCTCATGGAACATTCTCCAGGACAGATCATATCTTGGGTCACAAATCAAGCCCTGGTAAATTTAAGAAAATTGAAATCGTATCAAGTATCTTTTCTGAACACAATGCTATGAGACTAGATATCAATTACAGGAAAAGATCTGTAAGAAATACAAACACATAGAGGCTAAACAACACACTACTTAATCACCACGAGATCACTGAAGAAATCAAAAAATACCTAGAAACAAATGACAATGAAAACACAAGGACCCAAAACCTATGGGATGCAGCAAATGCACTTTTAAGAGGGAAGTTTATAGCTATACAAGCCTACCTTAAGAAACAAGAAACATCTCAAATAAACAATCTAACCTTAGACCTAAAGCAATTAGAGAAAGAAGAACAAAAAAACCCCAAAGTTAGCAGAAGGAAAGAAATCATAAAGATCAGATCAGAAATAAATGAAAAAAAAATGAAGGAAACGATAGCAAAGATCAATAAAAGTAAAAGCTGGTTCTTTGAGAAGATAAACAAAATTGATAAACCTTTAGCCAGACTTTTCAAGAAAAAAAGAGAGAAGACTCAAATCAATAGAATTAGAAATGTAAAAGGAGAAGTAACAACTGACACTACAGAAATACAAAGGATCATGAGAGATTACTACAAGCAACTCTATGTGGAAAAAAAGGTCAACCTGGAAGAAATGGACAAATTCTTAGAAATGCACAACCTTCCGAGACTGAACCAGGAAGAAATAGAAAATATAAAAAGACCAATCACAAGTACTGAAATTGAAACTGTGATTAAAAATCTTCCAACAAACAAAAGCCCAGGACCAGATGGCTTCACAGGAGAATTCTATCAAACATTTAGAGAAGAGCTAACACCTATCCGTCTCAAACTCTTCAAAAATATAGCAGAGGGAGGAACACTCCCAAACTCATTTTTCAAGACCACCATCACTGTGATAAGAAAACCAGACAAAGATGTCACAAAGAAAGAAAACTATAGGCCAATATCACTGATGAACATAGATGCAAGAATTCTCAACAAAATACTAGCAAACAGAATCCAACAGCACATTAAAAGGATCATACACTATTATCAAGTGTGGTTTATCCCAGGAATGCAAGGATTCTTCAATATACGTAAATCAATCAACGTGATACACCATATAAACAAATTGAAACAGAAAAACCATATGATCATCTCAATAGATGCAGAGAAAGCTTTCGACAAAATTCAACACCGATTTATGATAAAAAACCCTCCAGAAAGTAGGCATGGGGGAACTTTTCTCAACATAATAATGGCCATATATGACAAACCCAGAGCCAACATCATCCTCAATGGTGAAAAACTGAAATCATTTCCACTAAGATCAGGGACAAGACAAGGTTGCCCACTCTCACCACTATTATTCAACATAGTTTTGGAAGTTTTAGCCACATCAGTCAGAGAAGAAAAAGAAATAAAAGGAATCCAAATTGGAAAGGAAGTAAAGTTGTCACTGTTTGCAGATGACACGATACTATACATAGAGAATCCTAAAGATGCTACCAGAAAACTACTAGAGCTAATCAATGAATTTGGTAAAGTAGCAGGATACAAAATTAACACACAGAAAACTCTTGCATTCCTATACACTAATGATGAAAAATCTGAAAGTGAAATTAAGAAAACAATCCCATTTACCATTGCAATAAAAAGGATAAAATACCTAGGAATAAACCTACCTATGAGACAAAAGACCTGTATGCAGAAAATTATGACACTGATGAAAGAAATTAAAGATGATACAAATAGATGGAGAGATATACCATGTTCTTGAATTGGAAAAAGCAACATTGTGAAAATAACTCTACTACCCAAAGCAATCTACAGATTCAGCGCAATCCCTATCAAACGACCAATGACATTTTTCACAGAACTAGAACAAAAAATTTCACAATTTGTATGGAAACACAGAAGACTCCGAATAGCCAAAGCAACCTTGAGAAAGAAAAATGGAGCTGGAGGAATCAGGCTCCTGGACTTCAGACTGTACTACAAAGCTACAGTCATCAAGACAGTATGGTACTGGCACAGAAACAGAAAGTTAGATGAATGGAACAGGATAGAAAGCCCAGAGATAAAGCCAGGCACATATGGTCACCTTATTTTCGATAAAGGAGGCAAGAATATACAATGGAGAAAAGTCAGTCTCTTCAATAAGTGGTGCTGGGAAAACTGAACAGCTACATGTAAAAGAATGAATTTAGAACACTCCCTAACACCATACACAAAAATAAACTCAAAATGGATTAAAGACCTAAATGTAAGGCCAGACACTATCAAACTCTTAGAGGAAAACTTAGGGAGAACACTCTATGACATAAATCACAGCAAGATCCTTGTTGACCCACCTCCTAGAGAAATGGAAATAAAAACAAAAATAAACGAATGGGACCTAATGAAGCTTCAAAACTTTTGCACAGCAAAGGAAACCATAAACAAGACGAAAAGACAACCCTCAGAATGGGAGAAAATATTTGCAAATGAAGCAACTGACAAAGGATTAATCTCCAAAACATACAAGCAACTCATGCAGCTCAGTATCAAAAAATCAAACAACCCAATCCAAAAATGGCCAGAGACCTAAATAGATGTTTTGCCAAAGAAGATATGCAGATTGCCAATAAACACATGAAAGGATGCTCAACATCATTAATCATTAGAGAAATGCAAATAAAAACTACAATGAGATATCATCTCACATTGGTCAGAATGGCCATCATCAAAAAATCTACAAACAATAAATGCTGGAGAGGGTGTGGAGAAAAGGGAACCCTCTTGCACTGTTAGTGGGAATGTAAATTGATACAGCCACTATGGAGAACAGTATGGAGGTTCCTTAAAAAACTAAAAATAGAACTACCATATGACCCAGCAATCCCACTACTGGGCATATACCCTGAGAAAACCATAATTCAAAAAGAGTCATGTACCACAATGTTCATTGCAGCACTATTTACAATAGCCAGGACATGGAAGCAACCTAAGTGTCCATCGATAGACAAATGGATAAAGAAGATGTGGCACATATATATAATGGAATATTACTCAGCCATAAAGAGAAACGAAATTCAGTTATTTGTAGCCAGGTGGATGGACCTAGAGTCTGTCATACAGAGTGAAGTCAGAAAGAGAAAAACAAATACCATATGCTAACATATATATGGAATCTAAAAAAAGAAAAAGAAAATAAAAGGTCAGAAGAACCTAGGGGCAAGACGGGAATAAAGATGCAGACCTACTAGAGAATGGACTTGAAGATATGGGGAGGGGGATGGGTAAGGTGGGACAAAGTGAGAGAGTGGCATGGATATATATACACTACCAAACATAAAATAGATAGCTAGTGGGAAGCAGCCACGTAGCACAGGGAGATCAGCTAGGTGGTTTGTGACCACCTAGAGGGTTGGGATAGGGAGGGTGGGAGGGAGCCACCAAGGAATAGAACAGTTATATATGTATAACTGATTCACTATGTTATAAAGCAAAACTAACACACCATTGTAAAGCAACTGTACTCAAATAAAGATGTTAAAAAAAAAATAAGTTTCGCTTATAGTCCCCTTCTGGGAGGATTTTGTTCTCATGTTCCTACCTGGACTGATTGTTTTCTAATCAAAGGACACAGTTATTCCTTGGCTCTGCCAGTCATTCGCATCCTGCGAAGTCCCATTGCTTGAATCCTGTGTTGGATCCCGTTTCCTGGATTCTAGGTAATCTTCCTGATACACTGGCCATGTTAGTGGAATACAGTTTTCATTACCATCATGAGAATGAATGTGATGCTCATAGGTTAATTTTTGTGAACCATCATGTCTGAAAAATCTGTTTATCATCCATTTGATCTCCTATTTCCCAGCTTTCTTTATGATGTATTTCTGGAAGAGTTTTTCAATAATAGCTTCGTATAACTTACTGGATTCTTAAATTCTAATTATCATATTTTTAACTTAAGAAAGTTTTCTTGTTATCTACTCCTTTTTATTATTTTTCTTCTTCTGTAATGGAAAATGTATCTTCTCTGATTGCTATGAGGGTTAATTCTAATTTGTAAAACTTCTCCTCTTCTTGCATTGTTAATTTTCTCTTCTGAAACCCTCTTTGATCTATTTGATTTGATCTCACAGGTTTTCCTCAAATGTAAGTATTTTAGACTTGAAGCATTATTAAGAGTGAAATTTTATGTTGATCATGGATCGGAATGATGGACCTTTGGTAATGGGTAGGATGGTAATCTGAGCTTTTCTTTGCAGGTGTATTACCAGTGTACGGCAGAGAAACAGAATCAGTAGGAGATAGAGAGAGATATAGATAGATAGATAGATAGATAGATAGATAGATAGATAGATTGATTGATTTTAAGGAATTGGCTTATGACATCATCGAGGCTGGCAAGTCCAAAATCTGCAGGATGACCTGACAGACTGGAGACCCAGACTGCAGTTCAAGTTTAAAAGCCTTCTGCTGACACAGTTCCCTCTTGTCCAGGGAAGGTCAGTATTTTGTTCTGTTCAAGTCTTCAACTGATTGCATGAGGCCCACCCACATTATAGTAGAAAATCTGCTTTTAAATTAGTCCACCAATTTAAATGTTAGTTTCATCTAAAACACCCTCCCAGAAAGATACAGAATAATGTTTGACTAACTATGGCCCAGCAAAGTTGACGCAGAAAATTAACCATCACAGTGGGATACCTAAATATAAGTAACAGTAAGTATTCTTTCTTATTCTAGAAGGTTTTCCAGGAGAAAGCTCTCTAATTTTTTGCCTGAAGATAGCAAGCATGCCTGCAGACTGTGAGCGAATCAGGGAAACAGGGCTGGGGAAGAGACTGTCACCAACATTGTATAGAATCTCTCTGTATCTCCCTGTTTTGGGTACAGTTCCGCACACACACTCTCTGCATGACATATCTGGAGACTTCCAGTTCAATTTCTCCAAAGGATGAATGCTGGTCTCTGCTAGGGTATGAAAAGGAACTTGAAATTCTAACTGGTCCTTTATACAGATGTGTAAAAAGTCATCTTATTTTCAATGCCACAGTTCACCTATGACTTCTGGGGTAACTAGATGTCCCTATTCTTCACCATTTCCTAGATTTCGTGGTATGGATTAGTTTGCTTCTCTTTACATTGCCTTCTGCAAGCCCTTAGGTTTCAGCTTTTTTTTTTTTTTTTTTACTGTTAACCTAGTTGCCTGTTTTTTTTCCAGTTTTCCAACCCCCAAAAATTTGTTGACAAAGCCTGTCTATTGGTATCACTTCTGTTTTCTTTATTTTCATGTGTTTATACTTTTAAAAACAGCTTTATGAAGATATAATTCACATACCATGCAACGCATCCATTGAGTTTATAACTACATCTTTAAAAAATTATTTTTTGGAGTTACAGTAGGGATTAGAAATAAACATGTGTTAGAAAACAAGTTCCCTATAATTTTTGCTTTGGCCTTTTTAAACCTTGCATGTAGATTTTCTAAAAATTGAAATTTAATTAACCTATCATAAAATTCACCATTTAAAACCATTCAGAGGTTTATAGTACAGTTCAAAAGTTGTGCAATCATTACCACTATCCAGGATATTTTCATTACCCTCAGAAAGAATACCTATTATCAGTCATTCTCCATTTCCACCTTCCTCTGGCCCCTGGAAACCAGTAATCTACTTTCTGTCTCTATGGATTCCTATTCTGGACATTTAATATAAATGACAATATATGGCCTTTTGTGTCTGGTTTCTTTCATTTAGCAACATGTTTTCAAAGTTCACCTGTGTTGTAGCATATTGATACTTCACTCCTTTTTATAAATGAATACTATTGCATTATATAGATATAGCATATATTGTTTATCCATTCATCTGTTGATAGACTTTTGTTTTTTCCACATTTGTCTATTATGAATAATACTGCTTTGAACATTTGTATACAAGTATTTTTGTGAACATATGTTCATTTCTCTTGAATTCATATCTGGGTGTGGAATTGCTAGGTTATATGATTACATTATTGTTAACCTTTTGAGGAATGGCCAAACTGTTTTCCAAAGTTGCTACCCAGTGTCTCAGGGTTCCAATTTCTCTGTATCCTCATCAACACTTGCTATTTTCCATTTTTGATTATAGCTATCCTAGTAGGTATGAAATACCTCATTGTGGTTTTGATTTTAATTTACTTAGTGACTAATAATGTTGGGCCATTTGCATAAAATATCCATGGCCATTTGTATAAAATCTTTACGGAGAAATGTCTATTCAAATCCTTTGTCCATTTGTAATCGTGTTGTCTCTTTATTGTTGATTGTGAGATTTTTTTATATTCTGAACATTAGACCCTTATCAGATATATGATTTGCAAATATTTTCTCTTGTTCTGTGTTAGCTTCTCACTTTCTTGAGAATGCCCTTTGACACACCAATTTTTTTTAATTTGATAAAGTCTAATATATGTTGTATTTTTTTTTTCAGGCTCAATGGCCATGGCTCACAGGCCCAGCCGCTCCGCGGCATGTGGGATCCTCCCAGACAGGGGCATGAACCTGCGTCCCCTGCATCGGCAGGTGGACTCCCAACCACTGCGCCACCAGGGAAGCCCTATATGTTGTATTTTTGATTGCTTGTGGTTTAGGTGTTATATCTAAGAAACCATTGCCTGATTCAAAGTCACAAATATTTACATTTATGTTTTCTTCTAGTAATTTTATAGTTTTACCACCTAAACTTAGCTCTTCAATCAATTTTGAGTTAACTCTCATATGACATGTGTTAGAGATCCAAGTTTATTCTTTTCCAAGTGGATATACAGTTATCCCAGTACCATTTGTTGAAAAGACTATTTTTTCACATTGAGTTCTCTCAGCAGCCTTGTCAATAGTCAATGACTATACATGCATGGGTTTATTTCTAGAGTCTCAATCTTTTTCCAGTCTGTAGATCCATCCCTATACCAGTGCTGCACTGTCTTGATTTCTTTAGCTTTTGGTAAGTTTGAAATTGATAAGTGTGATTCCTCCTACTCTGTTCTTTTTTCAGATTTATATGGCTATTCTGGCTCTCTTGCATTTGCATATGAATTTTAGGACTAACTTGTTCATTTCTTCAAAAAGTTACCTGATATTTTGATAGGGATTGATTGCCTTTAATATGTACATCAATTTGGAATATACTGCCACCATATCAATATTAGGTCTTCTAAACCATTTATAAGGTATCCTTTCCTATTTATTTAGGCTTTTAAAAATTCTTTCAACACTGTAATTGAAAGATTTCAGTGTACAAGTCAAACGTTTTTTGTGAAAATTTTCCTACTTTATTATGTTCAATGTTATTACAAGTAAAAAAAATGCAATTTATTTTTGTATATTAATCTTTTATTCTGCAAACTTACTGAAATTGTTTACTAGCTGGAATAGCTGTTTTTGCGTGTGAGTTTCTTAGGGTTTTCTATATATACGGTTTTGTCATCTGCAAATACGGATAGTTTTTACTTCATCCTTTCCAATCTGCCCTGGCTAGAACGTCGACTACAATGTTCAAAGGCAGCAATGACAACTGACATTCTGTGTTGTTCCTGATCTTCAGGTGAACACTTTCAATCTCACACCATTGTCTATGATGTTAGGTTTTTCAGATGTCTCTTTTCAGGTTGAGGAAATTCTCTTCTACTCCTAGTTTGTTGAATGTATGTATCATGAAAGAGTGATCGGTTTTTTCAAATGCTTTTTCCACGTTTTTTGAGATGACTGTAATTTTTTTTTTTCATTCAATTGATAAGATACAGTATTTTTGAATGTTGCATTACTGGGATAAACCTTTCTTGGTCATGGTGTATAATCCTTTTTGTATCTTTCGGTTTAAGTTTTCTAAGTTTTGAGGATTCTTACATCTATATTTATTAGGGATATCAGTCTATATTTTTCTTTTCTTATAACGTCTTTATCTGGTTTTAGTATTAGGGCAATATTGGCCTCAAAGAATAAATTATGACATGTTCCCTGCTCTTCTTTTTTTCTTTTTCGGTTTGGAAGATTTTGACAACAACTGGCATTAATTCTTTTTTAAACATTTGGTAGAATTCACCAGAGAATGAACAGAGTCCTCGGCTCTTTATTGTTGGACGTTTTTTTGTTTGCTGACTCAGTATTTTACTTGTTATAGTTATTTGGATTTTCCATGTCTTCTTGAATCAGTTTTGGTAGCTTGTGTCTCTCTAGGAATTTACCCATTACATCTAGGTTATCTACTGTTCCTTTACAATCTGTTTTATTTATCTAAGGTCAGTAGTAATATCCCTCTTTCATTTCTAATCATAATAATTAGAATCTCCTTATTTTTTTCCTTTTCTTAGTCAGTATAGTTAAAGTTTGTCCACTGTTGATCCTTTCAAAGGGTCAACTTTCCTTTTTAAATTATTTTTCTCAATTTTTTATTCTTATTTTCTATTTCATTTATTTCTGCTCTATTGTTTTATTTCCTTCTTTCTGCTTGTTTTAGGTTTTATTTGCTCTTCTTTTTCATGGTTTTGAAGGTGGAAGCTTAGCTTATTTTCTTAAGGAACTTTTACATTTTTAATATAGGCATTTATAGCTATTAATTTCCTTCTAAATACTGCTTTTACTCCATCATAAGGTTTGGAGTGTAGTTTTAGAACAATTTTTGCAACTGTTTTCATTTTCATTAATCTGAAGATATTTTCAATTTTCTCTTGTGATTTTTAAAAATTCATTGGTTATTTAGGAGCATATGTTTAATTTCCACTAAATATGGTAGGTTCCCAATATTTTTTCTACTACTAATTTCTAACTTCATTCCACTGTGATCAGAGTATATACTTTACATGATTTTTATACTCAAATTATTGAGACATAATATCCTTTCAAAAGGTTCTGCCCCTTCCCCTCTCTCCTCTCCTTCTGGGACTCCCACTGTGTAATTCATGTTCTTGATGAGGCTTACACATACCTGAGATTGTCAAATTTCCTTCATGATACTTTTGTTTCTGTTCTTCAGACAGGATAATCTCAGTTGGGCTACATTCAAATTCATCAATTCTTTCTTTCACCAGTTCAAATCTGCTCTTGAGTCCCTCTAGTAAATATTTTACTTGAGCTATCATACTTTTCAAATTCAGAATGTGTACACTTTATATGTGTGTGTGTATGTGGGTGTGTGTGTGTGTGTGTGTCTATAGGTAATTTTTCTCTCTTTAATGATATTCTCTATTTGATATTCCAATGTCCAGGCATTCTTAAGAGCCATGTCTATTTATTGATTTTTTTCCCCATGTATGGGCCACATTTGTTGTTTATTTGCATGTCTCTATTTTTGTTGTTGTTGTTGATAACCTGAAATTTAAAATAATACAGTGTGGCAACTCTAGAAACCAGATCCTCCCCCTTTCCAGAGTCTGCTTGTTTTATCATTAGGAACTTTTGAAGTAATTCTATAAAGTCAGTATTTTTTCTTGCATATGATCACTGAAATCTCTACTATGTTAGCTTTATTTTGGCTTAACTAATGATTGAACTGATATTTCCTTAAATGCTAGGAAGCAATAAATCCCTCAGTCTTTGCTGAGGGGCTTTGTGTTTATATCCAGGCATGTTTTCAGCACTCATTAAGGCAGGTAACACTTGTGCATTTGCCTTCACGTTTATGTAGAGCTTCAAAGTTAGCTAGATATGAGAGCTTAGGGCTCTCTCAGGTCTTTTTTGGGCAAGTACACCTGTGTATGGCCTTCTAGGTTCCCAGAATATGGCATAACTTTCCGAAAACTTTATGGACATCTCATTCCTCAGCTTTTCCTTTTAATCTTTCTCGTCTGTTGTCTGCATCAGCTATTATACTCCATTATGTCAAGCAGTGTGAAGTTAAGACACTTGCCTGTAATTGCTTTTGAAAAACACCCCCAGGTGAAGAATTTTTGCTCTGAGTGAGCTCCAAACTAGGTCAAATACAGACAATCTTGTAAGTGGGGTCTTCCAGGGAACTACCAAGAGGTTAAATAATAGGAATTCTTTGGGAATGAGGCTTTGGAAGTGATCCAGTCCTCTTCTGCTCCCTCCAATGGCTACCAGGCTGCATCAGGACTGTGGATTGTTATTTTTCAAGGCTGCCACAGAGCTGGAGAGCACGGGATGTCATGGGGCAAGTTAAAATGCCACAAAAGTTGCTGTGCTTACTGAGATTCAACTGCTTTTTTGAATAAATTTTGCCTGGGTTATTGCAAATCTTTGGTTGATTTTCAGAGTTCTGAAAATAACAATTCTGCAATTTAAAAAATAATTTCTGTTATGGAGGAGCTCATTTTCAGAGGTCCTTATTTTGCCATTTTTGGTGATGTCACTGTCATTGGGTTTTGGTGATAGAACTTGAGACCTTTAGAGAATTATTTATGCTGAAATGGCATAGCCTATAAAGATGTACCCTAGTGCTTCCCTGGTGGCGCAGTGGTTGAGAGTCCGCCTGTCGATGCAGGGGATGCGGGTTCGTGCCCTAGTCCGGGAGGATTCCACATGCTGCGGAGCGTCTGGGCCCGTGAGCCATGGCCGCTGAGCCTGCGCGTCCGGAGCCTGTGCTCCGCAGCGGGATGCATACATTAGTTTGCATTTTTGTTATTATATCTGCTTTAATCAAAGACATAATTATATCTCCTCCCCTGATTGGGTAATGTGGAGCGATTAATTTCATATAAGACATGATTAACATATACCACATTGCCTGGAGGTTTGAGAAATACAAACTTTGTGCTCACCAGGGCTAGGAGATTCAGCTTTTTCCCCAATTGGTCTAGGGTGCAGATAGTAATGAAAAATGCTTCAATTTGAAAAATATCTGGAGATATTTTCTGTGTTCAAAGGTCAATTCATTAGAGAAAAATAACCAGCTATTAGCTTTATCTTTGATGCTAAAAAATTAGCACATTGTTCCTTAAATATATTAACCTACAGAAGAATACTGCCCAACAAATTATGAGGAAAATGATCAATGTGGTACAGTTATGATTACTTTGCCATAAATGGACCATATATAATGGATTCCTCCAGAGCCAAAATTAACTGGGATGATAGCCTTAAGTTTTTACTACATTCTAGACACTCTGGCCTGTGGATCACTAACCATACTTGCTCAGCTTATGAGGCCTGGATGATAATGATACCCTTGCAAAGTACAGGGCCATGTTTAGTGCCCCTTTAAGGGCCAGCATGTGGGAAAAAACAGCTATGTCATTCCCCAAAGTTTCCACAAAGGGGCATCTATTCAAACCATGCTCAGGCAACATGCTGATGGCATTTATTTGATGCTTTTCTCTATTTGCTTTTGTGGCTTTGCTACTGGTATTACCTCTAACCGTAATTAGCAGGAACCATTTTCCTTAGTCACACAAAAGGTTTATATCGACTTATGCCTTTCTTGCCTAGGGTTTTCTTGAGCTGCCTGTACTATGAATTGCTATTGCTCTACCTGTCAGTGTAGAGTCCTATGACAGGCCAAACATAAAGTTTGCAATTATGTATCATGGCTTGACTAGTACCTCTGCTAGTGAGTGGCTTACAACTGGATAAACACCCTGGCACCCTCTCCCGTTTTTCTGTTTTCTTCATTTGCTACCTACTGAAGTTCCATATATCCTGGAAACAAACCAGGAAGCCTGTGGCACAAGCAGCCTAGAAGATCCATAAACCTTGCTTTCTGAATTCCTGTCACCTCTCCTGAATCCTCCTTCCCTGAGAGATAAGGCATCCTTAGCTGGATGGAATCTACCCGGCATTCTTAGTCCCTCTGACACTGCTTCAGGCTCCTATGAGAGCCTCCGTTGGCAAGACCAGGGATGTCCCTTGGTATCTGCCCAGGGTATTCAATGAGTTCTTCCTACAATGGTTTGTCATATCTGCTCCTCCAACTTTCAGAGTGGAAGGGAGTTTACAAACACATTTGCTATGACATATTTAACATCTCAGTCCTGATAAAAAGCTCCTTGGTAGGACTAGGACTTTGGTTTGAATCAGGGGGTTAAATTTTCTAGTGAGCCTATTTCACACTCTACCACCATGGGGGTCCAGTGTACACAGCTCCAGAATCCTTTACCAGTATGTAATGATATTCTGCTTTTAATTGTTTCACTGTCATCAGTAGTGAGGCAAAGGTAATAAACCTATTAACAAGGGCTGAACCATAACCATGCAGAGCTCTAACAGCTAACATCTTCCTAGAGGCAGAAACCTGGCTGGAATCCTAGCTTTCAGGTGGCATAACTCCCTGAGATCAGCAGATAGCTCAAAGTCATTATCTAAGGCCCAGCTCCTTATCTTTTGGCTTTTATGGTGTGGATGACTCAGACAACAATTCAGCACCTCAGGGGGAACTGGCTTGACCCAGGGGGTACTATGTCACCTGAACAGAGGGCATATATGGCCTCATACATGCCAGCAACTGGGATGACAGTACTTGCATTAGTCTGATAGGGCATAGCTAAGTACCACAGAGTGGGTGGCTTAAACAACAAACATTAATTTCTCACAATTCTGGAGGCTAAAAGTTCAACATCAAGGAGTTGACAGGATTGGTTTCTTCTGAGGACTCTCTCCTTGGCTTGTAGATGGCTATCTTTTCCCTGTGTGTTCACATTGTCTTTCTTCTGTATGTATCTATGCCCAAATGTCCTCTTCTTCTAAGGACACCAGTCGAATTGGATTAGGGCCCATCCTAATGACCTTATTTTAACTTAATCACTTCTTTAAAGGCCCTGTCTCCAAATACAGACACATTTTTCGGTTAGAACTTCACCATATATGTGTTAGAGATACACTCCAGCTGTTAACACTATTACTCCTGAAAAATTATATTAACCTAGATCTACTATTTTCCCTGAAGAAATTCTCACCTGACCACTATCAGGAAATGTGAATATCCATTTTTACTCCCAATAATGCCACCTGTAGGAAGTTATTTGTGCATAGATTCGACGCTCTGATATTAACCTATTTTCCAAGTTTGTGTCACACGTACATAAAAGGATGTTTGAAATTGGCTTCTCCAAAAGAGTACACCATATCTAAATTGGTTAAGTTGCCAATCAGCTAACCCATTGAAAATGTGTTGGTGCATGTCAGCCTGGGTGTAGCTTGTGACCTCCCAATAGTACTGTGAACCAAAGGGAACCCCCTCCGCTGTCCTCATTTAGGAATCTATAAGACCTCAGGTGACCTTGTCTGTATTAAAAGTTTTCCTTTAGAATGACCATCTATTACTTGTGTAATAATAAATGTCATTCATTATGTTTTTACTCTCTGGGCAATAATTAATGATATGCAAATATCCATAGGAATATATAGGAATATAAGAAGGCCAAGTAAGCAAACTCATGGCCAAACAATGTACCAGGGAAGACTTCAATACATGAAGCAGCTCCATGAGTGGTGCTAGTCTTTGTAAGGTTGTTCTTCAGAATGGGAACTAACACACAGGTGGCTGGCCTGCTCTCCACAGGCTGGAGAAGGCAGCTAGGCTCTCCTGGTGGAGTGAACCCATGGAGGTAAACAATAAGCAAATTTTGTCTGGAAAAATCTTAACTAAGTGATCAAACTTTATGCATAGTGTATCAAGGAGAGCTTCAACTTTCCACTCCATTTTTTCTCACCTCTCCTTCTGTACCATCTTAGCCTTCTCTGCTGGGTGAGGAGACAAGGTGCTGGTGGCCCCTGCTGTGTTCTCCCCATTCCCCTGGACCCCTTTCTAGCAATGACCTGTATTACCAGGAATGAGCTCTCTCGGGTTTTTTTTTTTTTAACTAATAACTGTGTTGGTTCATAGAGGATGTTCCTCTCTTTTTTTTTTTTTTTTTCTTGAGGTACGCAGGCCTCTCACCGTTGTGGCCTCTCCCGTTGTGGAGCACAGGCTCCGGACGCGCAGGCTCAGCGGCCATGGCTCACGGGCTCAGTTGCTCCACGACATGTGGGATCCTCCTGGACCGGGACATGAACCCGTGTCCCCTGCATCGGCAGGCGGACTCTCAACCACTGCGCCACCAGGGAAGCCCGAATGTTCCTCTCTTCAACAAGACTTTTTAACCAAAGAAGAAAGTTATCAACCAGTATGGTGCTCCTTGACCTCTCCCAACTTTCCTCTAAATATAAAAATTAGCATGAGGCAGGTCTTTCCCTTAGATCACAACCCATGAACTGTCCAGTTAGGTCCAGCTGTGTCCAATTATAGACATCATCTAGTCTTCTTACATAAATGAGCCAACATTTCTGATTTTAGTATAATCATCTTGCTTTTATATACAATTTTTAGAAATCTAATAACTTGGCAGCTTGCTTCTCAGTATTCTGATAGTGATATATATATATAGATAGATATATAGATAGATATAGCTACATATATATATCAAACCACTTCTTTTAAAACTATTCACTCTTGTTTTATTGGCTCATATGAGTGAATAATAAACGTTAGGAATTTATGATCTGTTTCACTCTATGTGAATGCATTATATATTTTAGGATAATAATTAATGGCAGTGATATCTTGCAAAAAGTGCCCCATTTAGGGCAAAGAAATATAATGCACCAGGAAGACAGAAAGAAAAGAACAAGTATTTAAGAGTCTCTGAAAGCAGATCTTAATAGATCTAATAATATATAATGTGCTATTTGAATTTCAAGCTCTAAACTTTTAGTGCTGAACATCTGGAGCACTTTCATAAAAGACCAGCTTTCTTTTAGCTGCCTACCATCCTGAGAATAATGTAAGTGAACTAATAACTCCCACAGATCAAATGGTTATGCATATGGTCTGACAAGATTGTTATACAAATACACCTTGACATGAACGAGCCTGTTGCCCACTCAGTGTAAATGAACATCTGCTGATTTTGTAGTATGTTAATTAAACACATTTAGAAAGACTGGTTCACTCAGAACATTGGCCAAAAAATGGTAGAGTGCTTAAACCCAGGCAACTGGTACTAATTTGTTTAACAATGGAAATTAATCACTGTACTATTTTCTACTTCCGCACTTTCTTAAAATTTCCTAATGGCTTACCAAAAGACTTCTACTGAGTACTACAAGTTTAGATAATTTTTAAGGGCATGGAAAAGATAGACCATGTCTCTTCCAGAAGTTTTAGAATGTTGTTTAGACAAGAACTAGGCATACAGAGGAACTGGACATATTTACACAGGAAAAAGATAGAGACATATGCTTTTGTTTAAAGGGAAGCCCTACTGATAACTGTGATGGGGTTAGAAAATGTAAAACTGCGTTTTCAGGATTTGATAGAATATATTCCATTCTTCCAATCCAAGAACATGATATAGTACAGCCACTATGGAGAACAGTATGGAGGTTCCTTACAAACTAAAAATACAGCTACCATATGGTCTAGCAATCCCACTCCTGGGCATACAACCAGAGAAAACCATGGGTCAAAAGGGTACATGCACTCCAATGTTCATTGCAGTGCTGTTCACAATAGCCAAGGCATGGAATCAACCTAAATGTTCATTGACAGATAAATGGATAAAGAAGATGTAGTACATACATACAACGGAATATTACTCAGCCATCAAAAAGAATAAAATACTGTAATGCCATTTGTAGCAACATGGATGGACCTGGAGATAATCATACTAAGTGAAGTCAGACAGAGAAAGACATATATCATATGATATCACTTATATGCAAAATCTAAACTAAATAATATAAATGAACTTATTTATAAAACAGAAACAGACTCACAGACTTACAAAACAAATTTATGGTTACCAAAGGGGAAAGGTGGGAGAGAGGGATAAATTGGGAATTTGGGATTGACATATACACACTACTATATTTAAAACAGATAAAGAACAATGACCTACGGTATAGCACAGGGAACTCTACTCAATATTCTGTAATAACCTAAATGGGAAAAGAATTTGAAAAATAATAGATATATGTATATGTATAACTGAATCACTTTGCTATACACCTGAAACACAACATTGTAAATCAACTATACTCCAACATAAAATAAAAATTAAAAAAAAAAAACAAAAAGAAAGAAAGTATTGCAAAGGATGAAAAGAAGTCTTTCTCTGCAGAGGTGGTGGTAATTGTTGAGCACAAGTATAGTAATTAGGAAACAAATAAGTTTATAAAAAATTAATAAAAGTCTACAGAATATCAATTTACACTCCCACCAACAGTGCAAGAGGGTTCCCTTTTCTATACACCCTCTCCAGCATTTATTGTTTGTAGATTTTTTGTTGATGGCCATTCTGACTGGTGTGAGGTGATACCTCATTGTAGTTTTGATTTGCATTTCTCTAATGATTAGTGATGTTGAGCACAGTATGGAGGCTCCTTAAAAAACTACAAATAGAACTACCATATGACCCAGCAATCCCACTACTGGGCATATACCCTGAGAAAACCATAATTCAAAAAGAGTCATAGGGCTTCCCTGGTGGCGCAGTGGTTGAAAGTCCGCCTGCCTATGCAGGGGACATGGGTTCGTGCCCCGGTCTGGGAAGATCCCCCATGCCGCGGAGCGGCTGGGCCTGTGAGCCATGGCCGCTGAGCCTGCGCGTCCAGAGCCTGTGCTCCACAACGGGAGAGGCCACAACAGTGAGAGGACCACGTACCACAAAAAAAAAAAAAAAAAAAGAGTCATGTACCACAATGTTCATTGCAGCTCTATTTACAATAGCCAGGACATGGAAGCAACCTAAGTGTCCATCAAAAGATGAATGGATAAAGAAGATGTGGCACATATATACAATGGAATACTACCCAGCCATAAACAGAAATGAAATTGAGTTATTTGTAGTGAGGTGGATGGACCTAGAGTCTGTCATACAGAGTTAAGTCAGAAAGAGAAAAACAAATACCGTAGGCTAACACATATATATGGAATCTACAAAAAGAAAAATGGTTCTGAAGAACCTAGGGGCAGGACAGGAATAAAGACGCAGACGTAGAGAATGGACTTGAGGACCCAGGGTGGGGAAGGGTAAGCTGGGACAAAGTGAGAGAGTGGCATGGACATATATACACTACCAAATGTAAAATAGGTAGCTAGTGGGAAGCAGCCGCATAGCACAGGGAGATCAGCTCAGAGCTTTGTGACCACCTAGAGGGGTGGGATAGGGAGTGTGGGAGGGAGACGCAAGAGGGAGGAGATATGGGGATATATGTGTATGTATAGCTGATTCATTTTGCTATAAAGGAGAAACTAACACACCGTTGTAAAGCAATTATACTCCAATAAAGATGTTAAAAAAAAAAGTCTACAGAATAGGACAACCAGGGATAAGATTTAGAAGTCTTAATGTGATAGAAAGAGCAAGAAGCTATAATTTTAAAAATTATGGTTAAGATATGGTGAGTTACTGATCCAACATTTCCTTACCTAATCTAAAAAGTCACCTTTAATATAAAGAACGCGGTGTTAGGAAATCTTTATGATGTTTTACAAAAGATAATAACTTTCTGGCAAGCATCCACTCACTATTGATTACCTACTATGTATAAAATACCATGTTATTAACATATAAAAAAGGCATGGGTCCTGATTTAAACTTAAAATCTGCAACAGTATTAAGACAAGCATGTAATATATATAATAAAAGTAGACTGCTTTAAGGCTCATAAAAGTAATAAATACCCTGGGAGTTAAATTATGGAGAGAGTAATTCCAAAAGGGGGCAAGATAGCTCTCTATGGCACTTAGACACTGAACAGAAGAAATTGTACTATCAGCTTAATGTTACTCAAAATATGATATAAAAGGGACTTAGAATCCTGGATCCAGCATCCACTTGTTGTGTTACTTCAAGTAAGTTATTTAATATCATTAAATATAATTTTTCCCTCTGTAAAATAAGGATATTAATACTAACTTTCTTCCTCTAAGAGTAAAGTGAAATAATTAATAAAAATTATACACTTAGTGAATGGCACTTGTGAACGCCCATTAATGGTTGATTTTTCAGATGTTTTTACTTTATACATTAAGCAAACAAGGAATAATATTGCTTTTTTCTGCTTCCCTTGAAATTATTTTCATAGAAATTCTCAAGTGAAAATTAACGGTTCAAATGAAGATTATTTTTACAGAGATATTTTAATCCTAAACCTAAATGATACTGAACAAGTTTCCTTCAGAATTAACAATATCTTAAGCTTTATGATACTCATCATACCAGTACATCAGGTATTTATTGCTTAGAAGTGGAACTGAGTTATTTGTTGAGGGATTTAATTTGCAAAAGTAAAATATAAGATAGAATAGAGGAAAATCCACTTAAAATACAGGAGACCAAGGACCAAATACTCATGATTGTAGGTTTTCCAGCACTCAAATTATTTCCATTAGATAAGACAGTCTTTGCATTCCTATGTGTGCCAAATAGGGCTCCCAAATTAAAACTCAATGTGTTTTTGCATGTTTGGAGTTTACTTGGTAAAGGGAAGTAATGTGAAAGTAAAAATAAAAAATTAAAATATTTTGGTATTATTTTCATTAGGTGTTTCCTTAAGAGTTTACATATAACTATCTTTTGTCATGAGAAATACATGACAAATACAAATCCTTTTTGTTTTACTTTGTCCTCTTCACAACGTAAAACAAAACAGATATAACTTGCAGTTATAATAGGTGAGCTTTACAATCATGCAATATAATAAATGTGAAAGGAGAAAACAAAAAAAGGACAAGCATTAATGTGGAGAATTTAGGAAAAAATTAAAATCTTGCTTTCTGTGTTTTAATACATATGCATTTGAAATGAGCTTTTTCCCTCTAGGAACTTCTGACTTTAAACATTAGTTTTTAATTTTTGAGAATGCAAAGTATGAATCATTGACAAGAAATGTAATAGGTGATCCTTAACTATTTATCAACAGAGCAGAATACCAATGACTTCTTTCCTCCCCCTCTCCCAAAAAAGACAGATTTGTCATTCTTCTTTCCAACACCTCTGTTCTCCACAGTTGTGAAAAATTTTACCTCTGGTGGCTGAGTGGCATTTCCTACAGACCAAAAGAAATATGTCTGGCAGTGGCCAGGCTAACTATTTCCAAACATAAGGCTAAGATGAATGTTACCACCCAAACAACTTCTGCCAAATCTGGTTCCATTGCCCCCCTCCATGGTCTAAATACCCAATGGGCAAAATCACGCTACAGAAAAATCCTCAAGAGAAAGGAAAGTGCCAAAGAAATGAATCATGGGAAGAGGCAAGAGGTTCTGTTTCACTGAAAGTCATCTGCTTAGAAAGAAGGCTATTTTAGGCTCTAGCCCTGTTTCCCCATCAATTGACTATGAATGTTTTTCTCCAAGCCCTGGCAGAATTGCTCTCCTTATCTAATCAGTGTTCACAGTACCAGTTCCATAAAAAAAAAATGGAATTGGTTTTAGTGACCACATTCAAGTAAGTCTGCCAATTTTCTCTTGCATTGCTGAAGCTTGCAGTAGTTATGCACATATATCTTTCACCATGAATGAGGCAGTCTTTGTTCCTTTCATGTTTTTCATGTTGGCTATGCTATTGTGACCATAGTCACATGAATTGGCCCAAGCCTTTATCTTCAGAGACTTTGACAAAGTTAATCTCTTATACAAACTGGACATGAGCCAGTATTCATAAGTCTCTACAACAGAACAGCATGTTGTGACAAAGCACAAGCAATATTTTCAGCCAGTTGATTGCAAAGCATATGGATATTTTCCCCTTCTTGGGAGAATTTTATGAGGATGGCAAAGTGTTCATTTGGAACATTTTATGTTTGGGCCATAATGCTCCTTTCAATACCTTGGAGGTTTAAGTTGTGACCATTGATATTACCTATGTATTATGAAATTCAGTAAAATTGAGAAAACATTTTTAATCACTGTATTTCAGGTACTAAGTACTAGAGATACAAAGAGAAATAGAATGTAAGGCAAATGAATGTTTCTAAGATTTCCTAGTAAGTTTGGCAATAGGAACAGTTTTAAGTTTAGAGGTTTTTAAGATTCACCTCTAATTTTTTTGCAGTTGTATTTATTATATGTGGTCAAATTATACTCAATTTCTTATTTTTTCCAGATGGGGCTTAATGCCAGTTTTTCTACACAGAAAAATATATTGTCCTGTTTTTCTGTATTTCCCAAACACTATTATATTTCATGCTAAGATGCTCAAAACTGCAGAAATTCAGTAGTTCAAGATTTACCAAGTAGAGCAACTAATGCCTTTTGTTCTTAACTTGGTGGTTCATTCAACTTATTTCAATATACCTAGTAAATATTTAAAACTACCAGTAGTCCATAACTTTTAGAAGTGTCTCTAGAAACAATATTTTCACTTGACTGCTATGGGGTGAAACACTGATGATATATGTCTTTCCTATATTTTGTGTAAGTCATCAGAGAAAACAATAAAATGATGGAGTAAAAGTGGTGAGCATTAAAACTTTTTTTAAAGTCCTATTAAAATGGAATGAGCAGAATGACCAAGTTTGAAGCATTGAAAAGTTGGCACTGCATATATTTTTATATAGTTCATAGTTTTTGCAAATCCCTTAGTTGATTCAACTAAGAGATACTCTTTAATATTTGAATGGACTCATGAGACATTTCACTGGGTAGTGGAAAGAATTCTGGATTTGCAGTTATGTGTGGGTCTATTTTATCTTCAGTTTTGATCTGATCTACATATTTGCTGGGGGGAATCTTTCCTTATGACATTCACAAGTTTCACACATGGCAAAGGAATTATGAAAATATTAGCAGGAGATTTCAAATATTGGCAAACATTCTATCTTAGGTATGTAGATTGAGATGCTTTAATTATAAATTTTTCAGTTTTCATGAAAATCAGTTTATTATTTTTTTTAATATGGCCACAGTTTGCACCAATAGCATTAGCCTCCTTTTTTTTTTTTTTTTTTTCCTTGCCTTGTTGGATATAAGGGAGCAGGGTAAGATATCTGGATAGAACAGTAAAAGATCATCCATACATTCACATTACAGAACTCAAGAGCCTGTGTTTCAGGAATGGTGAGCATAATCAAAGTTTATCAAAATTACGTCTGCTTTCCAGGGATGGAAGCTTTGTAATGGGGAATAAACACTACTATTACAAGATCTGAATTTGAGACTATTTTTCTTGCCATTTACAATGTGTTTGAATCTCATCTCTAAAGAGAATAAAATAGTATCTTTCTCAAAGGTCTATTGAAAGAAATCAGTGATGTGATATATTTGAAAGTATTTTTAGATATTAAGAAGCATTAACTTACCTATGCCTTTTAGCAGGTGAATGTTTGGTTCTGGTTTTGAGAATATGTTTTATTATTCTGTGTTCACTCAAGGAAAACATAGATGAATAATATCATGAGGTGTGGTTTCTGGATTGTGTGTAACTTCTATTTTCATGATATGCAGTAGTCTTTTGACTAGCAGAAAACAGAGTTCCTAGACTCTAATTGTAGGCACTAAAAGTACAAAGTCTAACAAAATCACTGTGTATTTGAGTAATTTTCCTATCTTAAAAGACCATCTCTGATGTACATGTGTTGACTTCAGTATTGTGCTTAATTTAGGAATTATGAAATTTGTCAAAAATAACTTGGATAAGGCAGCTTGACATGTGAAGCTATTCCTATTGATACTTTGATTATGACTCTTTGACACTAGTAGCACAACATCTATATGGGACGTTTATCTCGTACCTGAATTCATCTGTTTCCTCTGTGCTCATGTCATTGGTGACCGGCTCACTATAGTATTGTTAAAAGCTGAGAAATTATATACTACATTATACTATATTATATGTTTTTGTTTTGTTTTGTTTTGTTTTTTCTGTATGCGGGCCTCTCACTGTTGTAGCCTCTCCCGTTGCGGAGCACAGGCTCCGGACACACAGGCTCAGCGGCCATGGCTCACGGGCCCAGCCACTCCGCAGTGTGTGGGATCCTCCCGGACCGGGGCACGAACCCATGTCCCCTGCATCGGCAGGCAGACTCTCAACCACTGCACCACCAGGGAAGCCCCTATATTATATGTTTTAAATTGAAGTATAATTGACATACAATATTAGTTTCAAGAGTATGACACAATGATTCAATATTTATATATATTGCAAAACAATCACCACAATAAATCTAGTTAACATCACCATACATAGTTACAACAAATATGTGCACGTGTGTGATAAGGACTTTTAAGATTTACTCTCTTAGCAACGTTCAAATATGTAATACAGTATTATTAGCTGTAGTCACCATGCTGTACCTTATAGCCCATGACTTATCTATGACTGAAAGTTTGTACCTTTTGACCCCCCTTTACTCATTTTTCCCACCTCCACCCCCCACCTGTGGCAACCAGAAATCAGTTGTGTCTATGAGCTTGGTTTGTGCTTGGTTTTGTTCTTAAATTCCACATATAAGAGAGAAAAAAAAAAAATATATATATATATATGTCACATCACATTTTCTTTATCCATTCATCCATCCATGGACACTTAGGTTGTTTTCATATCTTGGCTATTGTAAACAATGCTGCAATGAACTTGGGGGGTGCATACATCTAAGTTTATATTTTAAATATAAGTTTTTCTGATCAAATTATAGGATTTAAAAGTGACTGCAAATTCAACATTAATTGTGAATGAAAGATTTCAGTGTTAAGATATAGGCTTGCAAAAGGAAGGGTGAAGTCGATTTAGAGACATACCAATAATAGGTATGGTAGTGGAGATGCCCAAGCAGATGATTGGTTTGGATGTGTAGGAAGTCTAAGGTTTCCAGTACAAAGTTTGTTGTAGCCAGGCTCATCTGTCACTGGGTACCCCTTGTTGTAAACCAGGAAATTGAGGGACCATTCAAATGTGCTAGACCAAGTCTGTAAAGAATCAGACTTCTACTTCCTGTCATTTTTACCTTCCCATGTCCCTTGCTACTCCTAAAAAATCGAAATGCTGGCAAATGATCGGAAATATAGGAAAGATTATACTGAGAACCCAATATGTACAAAGCCATGGTTCCAGGAGGTATATCCCAGCCTTGTTCATGATTGGCACATTTATAACCAGATGCTTCTAACAGACTGGCTTGTAAAGTTAAGGAGAATGGACAGCTTCCCTGAGTCATTTTGCAGTCATGCCATGGAAAGATACCCCCTGAGCCAGCTGGAGATGACACTGGTTAAATTCAATCTTTTTGGTACTTTTTTTTTTTTTTTAACTTTGGCTAAAAAGAAAAGAAAAGCAGAGACTCTCTCTGAGGGATAAGAAAATGGGAATAGAAAGGTTATTTATTTTTTCCTGTCTCTTTGTAAGTAATTCCATAGACTACTCCGGTCCCACTGGGAGGGAAATTTTGGAGTAGACAAACATCAAGAAATATTTAATATTGGAGTGGAATCTTATTAATTTACTATTCAGTAAAACATAGTTAAAATGTGAAGTGAAACTGAAATCCTATATTGAACTATTTGAATTAAATCACCTTGCAGCCCCAATATACTTGCAAGGCATGATCAGAATGATATGGTTTAAATAAGGTGATTCTCACAAAAATCTTTTTCAGTTGTTGTCTTAGTCCCTTCAGGCTGCTATATCAAAATTCCATAGATTGAGCGGCTTACAAACAATAGAAATTTATTTCTCATGGTCTGGAGGCTGGGGAGTCCAAGATCGTGCCCTGGCAGATTCACTGTTTAGTGAAGGCTTCTTTGTTCCTAGATGGACATTTTCTCACCATGTCTCACATAGTGGAAAGGGCAAAGGAGCTCTCTCCTGGGCTTCTTTTATAAGGGACCTAATCCCATTCACGAGGGCTCTACCCTCATGACCTAATCACCTCCCAAAGTCACCACCTCTTAATACCATCACTATGGGGATTAGCATTTCAACATGTGAATTTTGGAGTGACATAAACATTCAGACCATATTATTTGTATTAATATAATTGGTTTCAGGAAAAAGGTTCACTGCTTTTCCCAGGTTAGGAAACCCACTGATAAGCTGATCATCACCTGCTATAGTCAACATATATTATTTGTGTTAGTTATAGCATTAATAAGCTGAAGCTTCCAAAGTATAAATCATTAGTCATGACTTAGACCTGAGCTTAAGACACATTTATCCAATTGCCTTTGCAACCTTTCCACTTAACATGAGTTTCAAATTTATTACGTCCAAAGAGAATTTTTGCTTTGTATCTCTCCATCTTCCTACCTCATAGGAGTCATTCTTTTTTCCCTCTCTTTTCCTCAATACTCAACATCCAAATCAACAAGCCATGTATGCTATACGTTTAAAACATATTCCTGGGACTTCCCTGGTGGTCCAGTGGCTAAGACTTCATGCTCCCAATGCAGGGGGCCCAGGTTCGATCCCTGGTCAGGGAACTAGATCTCACATGTCACAACTAAGAAGCCCTCATGCCGAAACTAAGAAGTCCACATGCCGCAACTAAGAGTCTGCATGCCGCAACTAAGACCTGGCACAGCCAAAATAAATAAATTAAATATAAATAAAACATATTCCCAATTCAATCCTTTGCCACCTCTCAACGGCTGTCACATTATTCCAATCCATTCTGATCTGACAACGGCAATGCCACTGACACAAGCAGTCCTCTGCCTCCACTATTGGTCCAGCACAGTCCATTCCTCACAAGACCATCAGAGTAACCATTTAAAATAATATGCTCATTCATGCCATTCACATGCTTAAAACTCTCCAATAGCGTCTCATCACACTTAGGAAAAAATAGTACAACCTTCTCTGCAGAACCTCTAAGGCCTACATGACTGGCTTAAATTTCCAAGCACACTTCCCACCACTTTTCTTCCTGGACATGTGTTCCAGCTCACTGGCTTCTTGCTCTTCCTTGAGCAAAGCTACATGGTTCACTCTTCCTCACCATTTAGTTCTCTGTTCAAATTTCAAAGTCTCCTTCGATAGGCTTCCCTGATTCAGCTAACTACATAGGTCTTCTTCTCTGGTGTTCTGAGGTTTCAATGCAATGTGTGAGGCGAGAACTCTCTTTCCTTATTTGTGTATGCTGTGCTTTCTGTATCCGTGAATTTGTTTCTTTTACTAAATCTCCAGGCATGGTCGTAGTCAGCTCAGGCTGCTGTAACAACATACCATAAACTGAGTGGCTTAAACAACAGGTGTTTATTTCTCAGTTCTAGAGACTGGGAAGTCTGAGATCAGGGTGCTAGCATGGTCTAGTTTTTGATGAGAGCACTTTTCCTGGCCTCCAGAAGGCTGCCTTCTTGCTATGTCCTCACTTGGCAGAGATGAGAGAGACAGAGAAAGAGCACATGCACTGGCACACAAGTAAGCTCTGGTCTTTCCTCTCTTCCCCTTCTTTTAAGGACACTAATCCCATCATAGGGTCGCACCTTCATGACCTCATCTGAATCTAATTACCTCCCAAAGGCCTCACCTCCCAATACCATTGCACTGGGGATTAAGATTTCAATATAAGAATCTGTGCATGGGGGTGGGTACAAACATTCAGCCTATAATAGGCACTAATCTTTCCCTCCTACATTATCTCTATTCTCTTCTTCACTCTTGTGCTCTATTAAGTAAATAATTTTAATAAGGATCCCAAATTCCAATACAAAACAATTAATATGGCAATGTAAAGCAAAAAAAAATTTTTAACTGAATTTTTACTCCAAAACTTAATTAATAATGAAATGTTCATATTGGGCATTACAAAGATGAGTTCTTCATAACAAATGCAGTTAGAAACTAAGTATGAGAGAAACCTATATATCAAATTAAAAATAGAATTTTCTGAAGTCTAACAGAAACATGAGGAAAAAAACCTACCTAAAACATAAGTATAGAGCTCAATAAGATATAAACTGTATAAACTCGTAGATCAAGAACTAGAACACTGCCAGAATTACAGAAGTTCAAAACAAATAAATGTAATTATTACAAATATTGATATATGCTCTGAAGAAAGCAAATGAAGTATTGCATTTTCAAATAAGAGGAGCATCTATGTTAGTGGGTAGATACAGGTACATATCTCCATGCTGATGGGAGTGATGGACAAGGCAGGATGAGTAGCAGACAACACATGGTTTGCGAAGAAAGTGATGGGTAAAGTGCTGAATAGATTTTCCAGAGTCAGACATTGATAGACGAAGACTACTTTCTTCATTGAATTAGGAAAAAAGAGGGAGAACATGGGCACAAGAAAGGACAGGTTTCTAGGTTTGTGGTGAAACTTTTATCTGATGACTATTCTATGATGCTGATTTATTTTTTGAATATGGATGTATAGGAAGAGTCTAAATATTTTAAAGAAATAGGAGAAAATAAAGAAATGATGGTGCTATAATGGTCTCAGTAATGAGAAAGTCAGCCTATAAAGGATGACTGGAGAGTAATGATTGCCTGATTGAATTTAAGCACCACAGATTAAAAATACAATCACCTGATCTGGTTGAATTCCCCCCCCCCCAGAGTTGTGGATTTTTAAGGTAAACTTAAAGACAGCTGGTAGGATTTATTTAGGTTTAGCATTTTGAGTAAGTATAATGGAAAAAAATAATGATAAGGAAGTTAAAGATTTTGCAAAGGACCATCAATAAATTGCAAAGGCAACCCATGGAACAGGAGAAAATATTTGCAAATCAAATATATCTGATAAGGGGTAAATACCCAAAATATATAAAGAACGCATACAACTCACAGCTAAAAAAAAAAAAAAAAAGAACCCATTTGAAAAATGGGGAGAGGAGCTGAATTGTCATTTTTCCAAAGAAGAGGTACAAATGGCCAATAGGTACATTATAAGGTGCTCAACATCACTAATCACCAGGGAATACAAATCAAAGCCACCATGATGGGAATTCCACTCAATATTCTGTAATAACCTAAATGGGAAAAGAATTTGAAAAAGAATAGAGACGTGTATATGTATAACTGAATCACTTTGCTGTACACCTGAAACTAACACAATATTGTTAATCAACTATGCTCCAATATAAAATAAAAATTAAAAAACAAACCACTCTCTTCAAACCTGATGCAAGCAAACACAAAATCAAAAAAACAAACCAAAAAACCCTACAATGAGCTATGCCTGTTAGAATGGCTATTATAAAAATGACAGAAGATAACGAGGGTTGACAAAGCAGTGGAGAAAAGAGAACTTTTTTGCACCATTGGTGGGAACGTAGATTTGTGCAGCCACTACAGAAAATAGTATGGGGATTCCTTAAAAATTAAAAATAGAACTGCCATAGGATCCAGCAATCCCACTTCTGGGTATACAGTTGTCCCCTTATCTGTGGGAGACATATGCCAAGACCCCCAGGGGATGCCTGAAACCATGGATAGTTCCAAACCCTATATATACAATATTTTTCCTATGCAAACATACCTATAAGAAAATTTAATTTATAAATTAGGCATTGTAAGGGATTCACAATAATAAGTAATAACAAAATAGAACAATTATAACAATATACTGTAATAAGAGCTACGTGAATATGGTCTCTCTCTCACAATATCTTATTGTACAAATTTAATGCCTTTTCTGAGTTAACTAAGTGCTTAACACACACTGTGGCTGTAACTTCTGCAGTTCAAAATGCAATAGGAAAACTATCATGAATGTTTTCTCCTTCATAATTTCACCAAGAGAAGATTCGTTCTTACCTCAGCATGTCTTTCCTTTCCATACTAAGTCGAGGACTTTTGTTACGGACCCTCCTGAGGCAGTTCCCAACAACCGTCCTTCTGCCCAGTGTCCTTGGAGCCAATAGAAGGAGACTGAGTTCGGTTCAGAAACTACGGAAAACTTTTTTCTCTGACGGAAAAACGCAGAGGTGCCAGCCCTCGCCCCGAGCACACTCTTTTCAGGCTAGGACAGTTCGCGGGCGGGGCTCCTTTATAGCTTTCTCCACAGCGGGGAGGGGGCGGGGGTTCTCGCAGGGCACGTGCAGGAGGGCGGCTCACGCGGAAGATCCACGTGCAGATCGCAGCGTCTCCGCCCACCTCGCTGCCGCCATCTTGGATTGAGGTGTCGTGCGCAGAGCTTCGCCGTGCAGCCTGCCAGCTGAGGCGTCCGGTGCCTCCGTTTTGCCGTAGGAACCCTGGCCTGAAGTGCCGGGCGCGAGGCCTCTGAAAGCAGCACAATGGAAAGAAAGGTCAGACTTTAATTCCCAGATTCTATTTTTATTCCCCAGGAATGAATGGTCTTTGCTGGTAATATTTTCACCTGTTCACTTAAAGGAAGCACTTTATGGCTTCTCTTTGGCGTATACGAATCGCCTGTAGCACTGCTCTTGTGCTTTGGGGACATTTAGTAAAATAAGCGTTACTTGAACACAAGCACTGTGAGACCTCGACAGACCATCTAATAACCCCATGGCTGGTAAGTGACTAACAGGCGGGATGTGCAGACAAAGGAAATGAGTCATGCAGGAGGGGTGGAGCGGAGTGGCGCGAGTTTTCGTGACGCTGCTCAGAACAGCATGCCATGTAAAACTTATGAATCGTTTATTTATGGAATTTTCCATGTTATATTTTCTGACCACGGTTTTCTGAGGGTAACTGGAACTGAAGAAAGCGAAACCCTGGATAAGGGGGGACTCTTGCATGTTCAGAAGCAATGAAAACAGGATCTTAGGATACCTGCACTCCCATAGTCATCACAGCATTATTTACCATAGCCAGGATATGGAAACAAAGTGTCCGTGAATGGATGCATGGATAAAGATGTAGTTTATATACACAATAGAATATTTTTCAGTCACGAGAAAGGACATTCTGACATTTGCAGCAGCACAGATGGACTTTGAGGGCATATGCTAAGTGAGATAAATCAGACAGAAAGATAGATATCATACAAATAAGTATGATTTCATTTATATGTGGATTCTAAAAAAAACAAACAAACTCCTAGAAACAGAGATAAGAATTGTGGTTATCAGGGGCTGGGCAGTGGGGGAAAAGGGGAGATATTGGTCAAAGAGTACAGACTTCACTTAGAAGATGAATTAGTTCTGGTGATCTAATGTACAGTTTAGTGATTATAGTTAATACTGTACTGCATACTTGAAAGTTGCTAAGAAAGTAAATCTTAAATGTTCTCACCACAAAAAAGAAATGGTAATTATGTGATGTGATAGCAGGTGTTAGCTAATGCTATGGTGATAATAATTTTGCAATATTAGTATATCAAATCAAAGTGTTCTACACCTTAAACTTACACAATGTTATATATCAATTATATCTAAATAAATCTGGGGAAAAAATGATTTTGCAAAGGAGAAATTGTAATATCGCTCTTGGATATTTTACATGGATATGTTTACTTTTGTTTCCCTTTTATTTTCCACTGGGTATATTTATTCATGCTGACATCATTCTCATAAATAGTTATGGAGTTCCTTTTATATACCAGTTCTCATTCTATAGGCTAACAATTCAATATTGAACAAAATGGAAAAAAAAATCCCTGCTCCCAAGGAACTTCCATTCTACTATGCACACAGTGTTAGATTTTGTCAGTTTGTATATTCTTGCTACCTTGTTGCGGTCATCCCTGGCCATTTTGTTTACTTAGTTTCATGCGTACAAAATGGCACAGACCAAGTGGTCATTGTCTGCTAAGCTTTTGGTTTCCATGTTTTACGTTAGTCTTAGAGCAGAGTCACATATACAGAATCCTGAAAAGCTGGTATCTGAGACCTACCTATTTATGTGTTGTGAATGGTATACCTAGTCTCATTCTTTCTCTTAACATGTATTCTCCTCACTCTTTTAAGTATTCCTTGATATTACTACCTGCCTGGTGAATGCCTTCTGTTGTTGAAACTTAAGTCTAAAATTAAGACTTTGCTGTGAAATTTTTATTTTCATACACATCTCTTCCTTTTTCTTTCCCTTCTCTCCTATTTCCTTTGTTGCCTTGCTCCCTCTCTTCTTTCTTCCCTTCCTTTGTTGAAAACTGGATAGGACTGAGTCCAAGTTATTTACATAATCCTTGATGTTTTGTAACGTCTCACAGACTAAATTTATATAGGAGCCTATTATGCTATATATGTTGGGTTTTGCTTGTTGGTTTGGTGTTTGGTCTTTTCCACTATCCAGTAAGCTCTTTATAGACAGATCATATTGGAGACATCTTTTTATCTTTAATACCTTGTATTTTGCTTAAAACTTAGTAAGCACTCAATCAGTTTGTTGAATTAATATGTTAGGTGTATTGTGGAAGATACTGAATGTCAGCCCAAGGGGAATGGATTTTGTCCTTTCTTGTTTTAGGTCATGATGATTCTGGATTACAGAATTCAGGGAAGTTATGAGAGAAGAAGTGCTGTCTGAGTAGGGTCTTGCCAGGTAGACGTAGATGCTTGCCAAAGAGACAAGAAACAGAGAATGGCATTCCTGGCATAGGGAGAAGCCTGTGCCAAGGTGCAGAGTTAAGAATCAGTACAGTGTGTCAGGGAATTCTAAGTATTTTGTGTTGCTGGAACATAAATCATGAGTGAGGTGGACTGTGTGGGAGATGAGTTGGAGAGGTAGGTGGAAGCAACAGCATTTTAGGCAGAAAGCCTTGTAACTGGAAGCCTTAAAAGCCTGCAGCATCCCTGCAGCCGGCTCATCTTTATAGAGATTTCTGCATGAATACGCAGTGACCTGCCAAGAGAAGCATGGAGTCCAACCAGAGGGCAAAATGAAGCAAAGTCAGCCAGACCCTGGTGCAGTCTGAGAGCTGACGTCTAGCTAGTCACCAATAGAAGACAATGAATTCCCAGTTAAGAGAGTTTGGCAGTAAGCAGGAGAACAACTAGGTGTCATGTACAGATATTTTGTCATTAGTTATACATGTTTCTATCTAGTTTATTCAGGAAGTGGATACATATTTCAAACATTGATGCATTTTAGTTTCTCACAGATCCTTGTTTGTCACATGCCAGAAGTACATGATAACAATGAATGTTGTGAAATTGTTTTTAAAAAGTACTTGAAATTGGGTAAATCTAACCAGCTTTCCATCACAGTATACATCTGGTTGAGTCTACCAGCTATCATTGAGTTCACTTGGACATATTTTTAACTGAGCTGCTACATTAAGTTAGGTACTAGCTACACAGCATAACAAGGACACAGTTTTTGATCTTGAAGAGCTTACTGAGCTAACAGATGCTGAATATCCAAGTGGTTTCTAACAGGGACTGCCTCTAATTTGGGTACCACCTGGGAAGAAAATGCAAAATGGTTTAAGCAGAGATTGCATTTAAAAACAAAGACGTGCTTTTAAAAATGGGGTATGTCATGAGTCTTTTTTTTTTTTGCTGTACGCCTCTCACTGTTGTGGCCTCTCCCGCTGCGGAGCACAGGCTCCGGACGCGCAGGCTCAGCGGCCATGGCTCCCGGGCCCAGCCGCTCCACGGCATGTGGGATCTTCCCGGACCAGGGCACGAACCCGTGTCCCCTGCATCGGCAGGAGGACTCTCAACCACTGCGCCACCAGGGAAGCCCCGTCATGAGTCTTTAAACTATAAAGATGTATTATCGACGCAAGCAAATAAACAGAAAATAGAGGAAAATAATATGACACACCCATGTAGTTCACATTGAAAATTTTAACATGTAAATATTTTTCAAAAGCATCTCAGAAAACTTTACTGTTTTTTAAAGGACTATTCTTTTTTTTTTGCCCTACCCAGGTACGTGGGGGCGTTTCTTGCCTTTTGGGAGGTCTGAGGTCTTCTGCCAGCGTTCAGTAGGTGTTCTGTAGGAGTTGTTGCACCTGTAGATATATTTCTGGTGTATCTGTGGGGAGGAAGGTGATCTCCGCCTCTTACTCTTCCACCATCTTCCCGGAAGCCCCCCTAAATTTCTAATTAGCTTCCCTGGTAGACAACATTTCATGTGTGTTGTCACAACTTGTTGCTGGAGGCATCAAGCGTGTCTGTGTGACTCCACTGGGAGAGGACTGCTGGAAAATTGCCCTTGGTTTCCTCTGGAGTTTGCCCCATGTGTCCTTTACTTTAGCTGACTTTCCTTTGTATTCTTCACTGTAACAAACCACAGCTGTGAGTACAACTGTCTGCTGAGTAATAGGAGCCCTCCTTGTGAATCATTGGTCTGAGGGACCCCCGATATAACACCAAAACCTAGCTGTTGTTGTTTTCAGAAATGAAAGGGTTTTTTGTTTTTTGTTTTTTTTTTCACATTTGACAATCAGGAAATGTAATGCACTATGTTAAAAGTAAGAAGAAAATTCTGTGATCATTGGATACATTTAGAAAAGGTATTTGAACATTTCAGTATCAAGTCTTGATTTAAAAAAAATTATTAGCAAGTAGAAAGAATTTCCTTCTGCTAGAAGGTATCAACATGAAATCTGTAATAAACCTCATACTTAATGTTGAAATATTGAAACTTACTTCCCTAAAAGATAATGAGACCCACTAAAAGACTTGTCCCACTACTGTCAAGTCATTGTTCATTTTCAGGAGAATAACGCAAGGAAAAATGTATACAAATTGGCAGCAAATACATTTGTTATTCGTAAATGACATGATTGTACACAAAGAAAATTTTAAAAATAATCGACAGATAATGTAGTAGAATATGTAGGTGAATTTAACAAGGTCACTAGATATGAGATCATAATATGAAAATCAATGTATTTCTAGATCCAATAACGAACACCCAGAAAATAAAGTTTTAAAAATATGATACCATTTCAAACTAAACATTTTTTAAAACTAAAATAAATCTAACAAAAGATGTTCAAAAGCCTTGTATACATTTATATTGCTGAATAACATATTACCACAAATGTGTCAACTTGAAGCAATACAAATTTATTAGCTTACAGTTCTATTGATAGCTGGATACACATGGCTGGTTTCTTTGCTAATAGTCCCAACAAAGCCAAAATTAAGGTGTCAGCCAGGTGGGATTTTTGTGTGGAATCTCTAGGAGAAAATTCATCTCCAAGCTCATTTTTGTTGGCAGAATTCATTTCATTGTGATTTCAGGACTGAGATTCCCATTTCATTGCTGGCTGACAGCCAGGACCCATTCTCAGCTTCTAGAGACCACACACACGTAGCTTGCTGCATGGCCCCATTCAAACCTGAAGCCAGCTTTGCATCTATGACTTTCTCTTTCTCTGACTTCTAGATCCAGATTTAAACACTGATGTGATTAGGTCAGTCTCATCTGGATGATCTATTTTAAGGTCAAGTGATTTGGGGCTTTAATTGCATTTACGAAATCTCTTTTGCCATACAATGTCATATAACCACAGAAAAGATTTTTCACATATACAGATTCTGCCCACATTCATGGGGAGGAGATTATTATACAAGGGTAAACGTTTATAAAAAGTAAAAAAAAAAAAAACAAAAAAGGCCTGCATGGGAAAAACTATAAAACATTACTTTGAGAAATTTAGAAAAAAATCAGACATAAAATATATTCGCAAATAGAAATAATGTATATTATAAATCTTCAATTCTTTCAAATTGATCTTTAGTTAGTTCAATTAATATCACATTGGAGAATGGAAAGTAAAAGATTCATTTGAAAATTTATAAGTATGAATACATATGAATAGCCAATATAATCTTGAAAAACAAAGTTGGAGAACTTATACTAACAAGAAACATTTCTTACTACAAAGATATACTAATGCAACATTGATAGGAAAATAGACAAATGAATATAGTAGATGACTCAACAACAGTTTCACACATATTTTATTTTTATACTTCTTTACTGGAGTATAATTGCTTTGCAGTGTTGTGTTAGTTTATGCTGTACAACAAGTGAATCAGCTATAGGTATACATATATCCCCATATCCCCTCCCTCTTGAGCCTCTATCCTGCCCTCCCTATCCCACCCCTCTAGGTGGTCACAAAGCACCGAGCTGATCTCTCTGTGCTATGCGGCTGCTTCCCACTAGCTAGCTATTTTACATTTGGTAGTGCATATATGTCAATGCTACTCTCTCACTATATGCCAGCCTCCTCTTCCCCGCACTGTGTCCTCAAGTCTGTTCTCTGTGTCTGCATCTTTATTTCTGCCCTGCCACTAGGTCCATCAGTACCATTTTTCTAGATTCCATATATATGCGTTAGCATATGGTATTTGTTTTTCTCTTTCTGACTTACTTCACTCTGTATGACAGACTCTAGGTCCATCCACCTCACTACAAATAACTGAATTTCATTCCTTTTTATGGCTGAGTAATATTTCATTGTATATGTGCCCCACATCTTCTTTATCCATTCATCTGTCGATGGACATTTAGGTTGTTTTCATGTCCTGCCTATTGTAAATAGTGCTGCAATGAATATTGTGGTACATGACTCTTTTTGAATTATGGTTTTCTCAGGGTATATGCCCAGCAGTGGGATTGCTGGGTCATATGGTAGATCTATTTTTAGTTTTTTAAGGAACCTCCATACTGTTCTCCATAGTGGCTGTACCAATTTACATTCCCACCAACAGTGTAAGAGGGTTCCCTTTTCTCCACACCCTCTCCAGCATTTATTGTTTGTAGATTTTTTGATGATGGCCATTCTGACTGGTGTGAGGTGATACCTCATTTCACACATATTTTAAACATTTGATTTATGACATGAGTGAAATATAGAATGAGCAAAGAACAGTTTTTATAAAATGGTGCAGTGTAAATTGGATTCCATATGAAAAAATAAACACACCACTAATATTGACCCCCTTCATCATGCCACACACAAAACAATCTATTTTATATGGGTTGTAGAGTTGGTGAGAACGTGGCATAACATTATTTGTGGGATAAAATTGTTAAATCATTTTTAGAAAATTGTTTGGCAGCATTCAGTAAAACGAAACATACGCCTCACTTATGATCCAGCAATGCTACTCCGGAGTAAAAGCAATATGTATAAACGTGTGCAGTGGGCACATACAAATGTGTTCACAGCAACATTATCAAAATACCTCCAAACTGAAAACCATTAAGTAGTCCATTGACATTGGAATAAATAAATTGTAGTAAATCTACAAAATGAAATATTACATCGTAGTAAAAATGAACAAAAATATGTACACAAAACACTGTAGATGAATCTCAAATATATAAATTTAAATGATAAAAGCCCAGTCATTAAAGACTGCATACTGTGAAAAACTATCCTCATTTCACTAAACATAGTTAGCTGGAGAAACTTGACACATCCAGTATCCCAATTTTCTAATAATAGACATGGTATCTTACCATGGGGATTTAGTAGTCAGCAGTAAACACGTGTGTTTTTGCTTTTGCCATTTATTATAAAATATTTAAAAATACATGCATGATATTCCCTTATTCCTCTAATTACCAGGTATAAATGACAACCAAAAAAAGATTTATCTTTCATAGTGAAAATTAAATACTGAGTAAATAACATTTCTGGGAGGTGCATATAAGTGTATGAAATAACACAAATTTCTTAGAAATATAGGAGACAATTACATGGGGAGACATGTTTTACTTAATGGAATGGAGAGATATTTTAAATATTAACACATATCAAATTCCTTTACATTTTTATCACAATCCCATTTAAAAATAACATAAGATTTTTAGAAAATTATTATTAGTTTTACAAAACTCAAAGGTTAAACTATGAGATTATCAAAGCATAGAAGACAAATATGGCAAAAGTAGTACAGATATATATCAGAATATATCAAAGGAACAACATAAAAAAAATGAATGTTCCTGACATACAATAAAATATATTGGAGTAGGACTTCCCTGGTGGTGCAGTGGTTAAGAATCCACATGCCAATGCAGGGGACACGGGTTCGAGCCCTGGTCTGGGAAGATCCCACATGCCGTGGAGCAACTAAGCCTGTGTGCCACAACTACTGAGCCTGTGCTCTAGAGCTTGCAAGCTGCAACTACTGAGCCTGCATGCCACAACTACTGAAGCCTGCGCACCTAGAGCCCGTGCACAGCAACGAAGAGCAGGCCCCGCTTGCCGCAACTAGAGAAAGCCCACACGCAGCAATGAAGACCCAGCACAGCCAAAATAAAACAAACAAAAAACCAAAAACTATATATAGGAGTATATAAAAGCTTTAAATAAATAGAAAGATAAAAACTTTTAGACAGAAAAATGTTTGATGTGTAAAATAGAAGAAAATCTGAAAACAACCGGGAATAAGGGGTTCCAGTGATGTTGATATGTGAAAAATATAATGAAAAACCAGCTGTTTTGGTCATAAGAGTTGAAAGGGAATTACAGCTATCTAAAATGTCAGTTTTTACAAACACAAAAAGGGCACAAATACAGTGATAGTTAATTTTACAAAGAAAATTTGAAAATGTAAACATTAACTTGTATCGCATTGATCTTCATAAAGAAAGAAAAGCCTCTATGTATGATATTACAGAGAAAACTTTTAAAGTTTGCATTATATGGTGATATTGAGGACATTCAAATCCAATTATCTTATGCTTAAAGTGAATTCTGAGAAAAATCTAACACTTTTGGTAATTTAGACCTTCCAGCTCCCTCCTGACAACCCCCACTAGATCTTACCTGGCTTATTTTTGAATTAATTAAGATATGCCAGTATTGTATAATGGTAAGTGTCCTACTTGGAAACCAAGACACTAAATTACATATGCTTCTAAATAAGTCCTTTAATATCTGTTACGATTTCCTAATCTGTAATTAATAAAGGTAGATTTGTGTTTTTCTACTTCTTAAATACTGATATGATCTAGCCAAAGACAGGTGACCTGGGTCCTTAGCTTGATATTAAGCACCTGGGGACATTTGAGCATACTTAGAAGCCTCACAGGACTTTCTTAGCCTCCCTGGAATTGGATTTGCTTTCCTGTGAAATGAAGCAGTTGGAGTAAATGATGCTTCAAATTCTTCCATTTCTAATATGCCATGTCTCTATTTCTCTGCTTCTGACAGCCCATGCATGATATAATCACTTAAGTAGTTCTTTGTCATTCCAGGATCAAAAAGCTATGAAACCTTAACTAATGTAACATCTTACAACATTGTTATTTTGTCATGTCTTTCCCTCCTTTATCCTTTCCTCGTTTGTAGCCAAAGGCATTTTTTCACTTAGGCAATCTTATCCCCTTTATATCACACTGAACCAGAAAAGAAATAGCCCTTTCCAAAATATATATACATTGGATGGATCTTTCTCTTGCTTTTTCCTTTTTTCAGGCAGTTTAATAATTTACACCATCTTGAAATCTCAGGCATTGTATTATTGGTGTGTGGAATTGTCCAGAGACCACAGAAGTTTTAATTTTTATTTTCTCCACAGAGGTGGTTTGTATTCTTTGCTGGTTCCGATATGCTTCATTGCTGCTGCTCTTGTAGTCGCTGTTGCAATAGTATCCAATTTCAATTGCTCTAAAGGTGGGGTGTGGGGAAGACTTGTGTAGGGGCCCTGAATAAGCCAATTGGCATACAAATTATTTTGAGCTGAAGGCATTTAAGTTCCTGAAATGCTTAAATGCAGAGACTCCAGAAACAACTCAGTTGCCATAAATTCCTTCCCCAGAACAACTTCAGTCTTCTCTTACCAAAGATGAGAAGCCAGCGCTACACCTAAACAGACATTGTCACAAAGCTATCCTATCTCCTATCTGTTCTTACAAGGGCCCATTTATATTTCCAAAAGTTATTTGTTTTTCCACAGGTGCTCCTTTTCTCCAGTTCAAGTGCCCCTTTTTCCCATTCGTTCTCCCAGAGGTACCCCTATGCCCCTTCTTATCCCAGATTAAGATAGTATATAAACCCCAAATTCTCCCCAAGCTCCCCTGAGTCACAGTTCCTTTGTCACTCCAGTGTATACATATGTAATTATTTTTTTCTTTTTCTTTTTTTTTTTGTCTCTGCTAATCTATCTTCTGTCAGCTTAATTTGCAGGCTACCAAGAAATGAAGTTAAGAGAGGAGAGGAAAAGTCGTTTTTCCTCAACACCTGCTTTCTGGTGGGTCTTTTGCCTATCAGGCAATAACTTGGCAGATGTGCAATATCAGTACGTGAAGTTCATTTCTTTGGAAACTTCCAGTTTCTTAAGAGAAGAGTCCTCAAATCTCAGGTGTTAGAAGCATATCCTGGAGAAAAGAGGGAAGGTCCAAAACATCTCATGGTTCACTAGAGCATCTTTCACTTAATCCTCCTGCTTTCCTGCCTGTGCTTACCCTTCTCCATCAAGTGCTCTTGATATTACTGAGCCCAGAGTCTTTCTGACTAAATTCCTATAAAAATTAAATGTCAGATCGAACTCCTGTAGAAGGTGAGAGTTAGTGAGCTTACACTCTGCTATTTGTAGGATGCTGGTAGCTTTCTGGTGGTCCAGCTTTTCTGTCCTGGCATTCTCCTTACTTTGAGGGGTTATGCTATTTTTCATTTCTGTATTATAATTTTAGTGAGATTTCAGAGAGGAAGAAGAGAAATGTATGTGAGGATTCCTCTGTGTTTAAATGTATTAGCTGTGGTGAGCAAGTCGTCCAACCCCTCTTTTTTTTTTTTTTTTTTTTTTTTAATTTGGTGTTATGATTTAGGCGAAGTTAGGGAGGTTAGGGGAAAATTGTGGAAGACTTTGAAAAGGATGAAAAGATTACTGGGTGTCTTCAAAAGAAAACTAGGCACCATGTGAGTCTGTGATTCTGTGGACCCTCTGGGCCTTTCATTGTCTTTAAGCTCTTCTGTAAATTGTCAAATACTGAATCTTGATCACAGAAATGAAAATTTCCTTGAAGGTAGGGTTGCTTATTGCCCTGTTGATGTTGTCCGGTTTTGCTTTTATTAGGGAAGTTTATGTCAGCATTCCTGACTTGCCAAACATGTGTCTGCTCTTTGGATTTTCCTTTGAACCCCTTGTAACGTATTCCTGGTCCCCACATTAATGAGTTAATATTGGACGTGTGTCCATTTCAGATGTGTATGAGTCATTATTTTATCTTTTAAAAATTATTCTTTAGCAATATGAATTTTATAATATGTGAAGTCCTAGAAAATAGTTTTTATTATTATGGTTTTGTAAGAGTGAAATTATAGTTTTATATTTCAATTTTCAAAGTGAAAACGTTATTTAAGAAATAGTGACTGCAGAATGGCTAACATAAATGAAGGTAAAGGAGGTAAAATAACAAATGGAAGAAGCTTTGTCATGGAGACATTATGTCAATGTTCTATACTTGGTAACCAGATAGATAACCTTTTTAAAATGTAAACTGCTCCAGTTTCTGAGGAAGTGATATTGAAGGACCAAACAATCTTATTTTTTCTCAAGTGCAAATAAAAATCACTTCAAAGAGTTGTGAGGATTAAATCTAAAAATCTGTGTGAATTATTTAGCAGGGTGCCTGTTATGTAGAAAGCATTAAATAACTGATAACTGTAATAGGTACCAGATATCTGTGCTCAGAGACATGGGGAATTAATAGAATTATTGCAAATGACCCTGGTAGATTTTAAAGGTAAAGAGTTCAAAATATTTGAAAATTTCTCTTTAGTATGTCATGAATATGATGAATGATATCTTATCCTTCTGCATTATCAAAATAATATGAATCTTTTGCACTAAGAGGAAATTAACTATTAGGTTGAGTTTTTTTGCTTGGAAACTTGATCCTCAGAATGATCATTATTAATTTTAAAAAGTAATTTTTTATCATATACTTGCTATTTTGATCATTTCCATGAAAGATTATAATAATTGACCACTTTTGTGCAAGACCTTGAATATTTTTTTCTGTTCTCATAAAAACTCCTCCCATTTTTTTCTTCTGAATTTCCACTAGCTTCCATGTATATTGACCTTGAGCGGTGATAATAGCTACTGCGTGTGAGAGGGAAAACACCATTAGCCATTCTTTCTTCTCCGTGAAAGGGTTTTAGATGCTGCTGATGCTGCTGATGCTGGAGGTTAGGGTTGTGAAGGTGTTTTAGCTAATGAAGCGTGGCCACAAACACACCACTACCTTCAGGAACTGGTTCCTGAGAAAGAGGCTGAGCTTTATCGTTAAAACCTCATTTCCTGTTGTTGATAGTATAAACACTTTGCCTTTCCTCCTCCTTTTACCAAGAATGTCTGATTGCTTGTACAATAATTTACAGCTTTAAAGAGGGTGAGAGGGATCTGGGGAGAACAGGAGAAGAACATAAAGGAGAGAAATTTGTTAAATTTTTAATTGTTCCCTATTTGATAAATGATTTGTTTTGGAGGGACGTTGTTATAAGGATGTTATGGGTTACTTAATGATTTCAATTGTTTTTGTTTCACTGGTTGTTCCCATTAGCACAGTAAGACAAAATGGACCATTTTATCTCTGTTCTGATGTATGAATTCTGCAAAACGAAAAACAAGGGTGAAGGACAACACAAGGGGACAACACAAATGTTATACAGTGGTTTACTTAGAGTAGTACTAGAATAAATTTTGCTCTGAATGGTTCTTGAAGGATTAAAAAGAAGGTAGGCTGGCTTGGGACACAACATGTGGGGTTTGGTATTCAAAAAAGAAAGGAGACAAACTTTTTAAAATGACTACTGTGAGTCAAAGATTGTCACCATTTTTCCTCATTCACTGTTCACAATGAAAACGCTTCTCCACCCCACCCCTCTCCCATTTTTCTTTTTTGAGGAGAAGACTGAGACAAAGAATGTTTTAAAGGATTGCTTCAGGTAACTCAACTAATAAACGGCAGAGCTGATATTTGAACTCAGCCTTGCACGGTTTCAAAAATAAGGTACTTCCTAGAGTGCCATGTCAGCTTAAGATGGAAAAGCAATGTAGGCAAGCCTTTACCTTGGCATGAAAATAAAAGACTTAAAAACACTTAGAAACCAGAAAAATGAGTGAGATGGTTTTGTTTTGCTTTAATTTTCCATAAGAGGATTGAAATTACCTTTTCATATTCTTCTGTGAGACTGGTTAAAACAAATGTTCTGTTCTTCATAGATGAAAACTGAAGGTATCTTATATTTGGTACATATCCAGCCGTTTTCAGGCTCTCTTCCTGGCAGTGACCTGACTTTTTTCTGGTAACTCCTGGAGAATATGAAACTCCTCCCTGTCTCTGGAGCTATTTCAACCATCAGGATTGAAAAGGTTTTCCCTTTTATTTTCTTCTAGAAATTTTATGGTCTTTGCTCTTATGTATAAATCTGTGATCCTTCATGAACTAACTTTTAGGGATTTGTTAAGTAAAAGTTGAGATAAAGTTAAATTTCTGCTTGTTTCCTTCTTTAACAAATAGGTTTTTTCTGAAGTAGGTTGTAAAAAGTAGTGTCATGGGTTAGAGGCTTAGAAAGATTAAATAACTTCAAAAGTTATAGTCCTACTAAGAGGTGGGGGCAGGACTAATTACAGGAAGTCTTTCCCTCTAGTCTACGTTCTAGACCACTAAGATCTACCTCTTTTCGCTGAATTATTGAATTTATAATAAATAACTCATTTTTCCTACACTGATAAGAATGCCACCCTATCCTAGTATTATGTTAAACTCATATAAATTTTGGTTGTTTCTAGCATTTCATTGATCTACTTTCTCTAACCAAAACTACAGTGTTTATCCCTTTAAGATGGTAGAGGAAATAATATTTATTTTTAACAGCTCTAATGAGGTAGAATTGACATATAATAAACTGGACCTTCTCTTTCCTCCTGTTCTGAGGCAACCATTGATTTGCGCTGTGTTGTCATAAATTAATTTCCATTTTCTAGAATCTTATATGAAGGAAATCATATGGTATATTCTCTCTTTTATATGGCTTTTTTCATTCCAAATGATTATTTTGAGAGTCATCAACAGTTTATTCTTTTTATTGCAAAATAGTATTCAATTATATGGATGTACCACATTCGTTTGCTCATTTATCAATTTGGTGGACATTTGTGTTATTTCCAGTTTCGTGCTACTACAACTAAAGCCGCTATGAACGTTCTCTTGCAAGTTTTTGTATGGATATATGCTTTACTTTCTCCTAGATACACACCTAGGAGTGGAATGGCTGGTCTATATAGTAGGAGTGCGTTGTGCATTTTAAGAAAAAGCTCAAGAATTTTCCAGAATTGTTGAGTTTTTGTTAATATTCCCATCAAAAGTATATAAAACTTCTAGTTGCTATGTGACTTTGTCAACCAGTATTATGGTGCAATTTATTTTTAAGAAGTATCTTTTATTCTACTAGGTACATTTTGATGTCTCATTGTGATTTTAATTTTCATTTCCCTAATTGACTAATGATGTTAATCAACAATAAATAATGCTGTTAGAGGGCCTTTTTTTTTTTCAGTACGCGGGCCGCTCACTGTTGCGGCCTCTCCCGCTGCGGAGCACAGGCTCCGGACGCGCAGGCTCAGCGGCCATGGCTCACGGGCCCAGCAGCTCCGCGGTATGCGGAATCCTCCCGAACCGGGGCACGAACCCGTGTCCCCTGCATCGGCAGGAGGACTCTCAACCACTGCGCCACCAGGGAAGCCCTAGAGTGCCTTTTTAATGTGCTAATTTGCCATTATTTTGAGTGAAATACTGTTCAAATCCTTCCTTAACTCGTGTATTGGTTCACTTTCTCATTATTGAATTTTGAAGCCTCTTTATATGTATTAGGTTCAAATCCTTTATCAGGTAAGTAATGTGCAAATATTCACTTTCAATCTATGACTTGTCTGTTTATGATCTTATGAAGAGAAGAATTTCTTAATCTGGAAAAGTCGAATTTACCAAATTTTCCTTTTATTGATTGTGCTTTTGATGTTGATCTATGAAGTCTTTGGCAAACCCAAAGATATAATGATTTTCTTCTCATTTTTTTCCTAGAAATTTTATAACTTTAGTTCTACATTTAGGTCTATGATCCAATTTAATTGTGGTGTGAGATATGGATTGCAGTCACTTTTATTGTGGATGTCTAATTGTTCCAGGATCTTTTGTTGAAGAGACTATCCTTTCTTCATTTAATTGTCTATGAAACTTCTCCAAAAACGAATTGGCTGTGTATTTACCAGTCTGTTTCTGTATTCTTTTTTTCTAACTCATTGATTTGTTTGTCTAGCTAAAGGCCAATACCACACTGTCTTGGTGACACTAAATTTAAAGTAATTTCTAAGTTGTTTTGGCTTTTCTAGGTCCTTTGTATTTCCATTCAAATACCAGAAGCAGCTTGTCAACTGTGTAAAAAATGCTGGCTTTCATTGTGATTATGATTGCATCATATCTATAGACCAATTCAAGAATTGCTGTTTTAGCAATATTTATTTTTCTGATGTATGGACAGGATATGTCTCGGCATTTATTTATTTACTTTTTAATTTTTCTAAGGAATGATTTATAATTTTCAGTATAAAGATCTTTTGTCAGATCTAGCCCTAAGTATTTCACTTTCTTTGATGCTATTATAAATGTTATTGCTTATTATTTTCAATTTCTTATCGTGCATTGCTAGTATACAGAAATAAAACTCATTTTCATATTGATCTTGTATCCTGAGAACTTGTTGAACAATTTCCATTAGCTTCTTTGTAGATTCTACAGGATTTTCCACATAGACAATCGTGTCTGCTGTGAATAGACAGTTTACTTATTTCCTTTCTCTGAATGCCCTTTTTTTTTTTCTTGGCCTGATTACACTGGCTAGAACTTCCATTTTATTCTTTTAATATTATTTATTTATTTTTGGCATTGATAAGAACTTTATTGCAAAGGAAGCGGAGAATGCTCACTAGCCAGCGACTGGGGAAGCCCATGCCCTGGTTCACTAACACATCAAAATTAGGGGCTGTGTCTTAGAGCTGAGCATACCCAAGACATCACCACAGCCCCCATACCCTTAAGAATGACTTTGGATTCATAAACAAGCTTCAAAAGAAGAAGGTGATATTTTTCAATGAAAACAAAGGGAATCAGAGATACCTGCCCATAAGAACAGGGGGAAGTGTGCCAATTATTAGGCTAGTGTCTCTCCACCCCAACCTCGCTCTTCTACATCTTTGCTTTGCCAGTTGCTCGCTGTTTGGTTCTGCCATGAGGGGACACCAGAAGGACACGGCAAGATTGGAGGAGGCACTACTATATATAAAATAGATAACTAATAAGGACACACTGCATAGCACAAGGAACTCTACTCAATATTCCGTAATGACCTCCGTAATGACCTATATGGTAAAAGAATCTAAGGAAGAGTGGATATAAGTGATTCACTCTGCTGTACACCTGAAACTAATACAACACTGCATCAACCACACTCCAACAAAAACTTAAAAAAAAAAAACAAAATAACATTGGAGGAGGGAGAAGGCTGTGCTTCTTGTTTATTGCAGATCCTGTTAGTGTCTCCCCAGCAGTGGTTCTTTTCTTTTTTTAACATCTTTATTGGAGTATAATTGCTTCACACTGCCATGCCAGTCTCTGCCATACACACACGTGAATCAGCCATACATACACACACATCCTCATATTCCCTCCCTTTTGCATATCCCTCCCATCCTCCCTGTCCCACCCATCTAGATGGTCACAAAACACCGAGCTGATCTCCCAGTGCTATGCGGCTGCTTCCCACTAGCTATCTGTTTTACATTTGGTAGTGTATATATGTCCATGCCACTCTCTCACTTTGTCCCAGCTTACCCATCCCCCTCCCCATATCCACAAGTCCATTCTCTAGTAGGCCTGTGTCTTTAATCCCGTCTTGCCTCTAGGTTCTTCATGACCTTTTTTTTTTTTCTTAGATTCCATATATATGTGTTAGCATGCAGTATTTGTTTTTCTCTTTCTGACTTACTTCACTCTGTATGACAGACTCTAGGTCCATCCACCTCACTACAAATAACTCAATTTTGTTTCCTTTTATGGCTCAGTAACATTCCATTGTATATATGTGCCACATCTTCTTTATCCATTCATCTATTGATGGACACTTAGGTTGCTTCCATGTCCTGGCTATTGTAAATAGAGCTGCAATGAACATTTTGGTACATGACTCTTTTAGAATTATGGTTTTCTCAGGGTATATGCCCAACAGTGGGATTGCTGGGTCATATGGTAGTTCTATTTTTAGTTTATTAAGGAACCTCCATACTGTTCTCCATAGTGGCTGCATCAATTTACATTCCCAACAACAACACAGGGGGGTTCCCTTTTCTCCACATCCTCTCCAGCGTTTATTGTTTGTAGATTTTTTGATGATGGCCAGTGTGAGGTGATACCTCATTGTAGTTTTGATTTGCATCTCTCTAATGATTAGTGATGTTGAGCATCCTTTCATGTGTTTGTTGGCGATCTGTATATCTTCTTTGGAGAAATGTCTATTTAGGTCTTCTGCCCATTTTTGGATTGGGTTGTTTGTTTTTTTGATATTGAGCTGCATGAGCTGCTTGTATATTTTGGAGATTTATCCTTTGTCAGTTGCTTCATTTGCAAATATTTTCTCCCATTCTGAGGGTTGTCTTTTCATCTTGTTTATGGTTTTTTTTGCTGTGCAAACACTTTTTAAGTTTCATTAGGCCCCATTTGTATATTTTTGTTTTTATTTCCATTTCTCTAGGAGGTGGGTCAACAAGGATCTTCCTGTGATTTATGTCATACAGTGTTCTGCCTATGTTTTAAGAGTTTTAAACATGTTCTAAGAGTTTTACAGTGCCTGGCCTTAATTTAGGTCGTTAATCCATTTTGAGTGTATTTTTGGTTATGGTGTTAGGGAGTGTTCTAATTTCATTCTATTACATGTACTTGTCCAGTTTTCCCAGCACCACTTATTGAAGAGCCTGTCTTTTCTCCTTTGTATACTCTTGCCTCCTTTATCAAAGATAAGGTGACCATATGTGCATGGGTTCATCTCTGGGCTTTCTATCCTGTTCCATTGGTCTATATTTCTCTTTTTGTGCCAGTACCATACTGTCTTGATTACTGTAGCTTTGTAGTATAGTCTGAACTCAGGGAGCCTGATTCCTCCAGCTCCATTTTTTCTCTCAAGATTGCTTTGGCTGTTCAGGGTCTTTTGTGTTTCCATACAAATTGTGAAATTTTTTGTTCTAGTTCTGTGAAAAATGCCAGTGGTAGTTTGATAGACATTGCATTGAATCTGTAGATTGCTTTGGGTAGTAGAGTCATTTTCACAATGTTGATTCTTCCAATCCAAGAACATGGTGTATCTCTCCATCTGTTTATACCGTCTTTAATTTCTTTCATCAGTGTCATATAGTTTTCTGCATACAGGTCTTTTGTTTCCTTACGTAGTTTTATTTATTTTTATTTATATTGTTTTTGGATGTGTTGGGTCTTCATTTCTGTGTGAGGGTTTTCTCTAGTTGTGGCAAGCGGGGGCCACTCTTCATTGCGGTGTGCGGGCCTCTCACTATCGCAGCCTCTCTTGTTGCGGAGCACAGGCTCCAGACGCGCAGGCTCAGTAGTTTTGGCTCATGGGCCTAGTTGCTCTGCGGCATGTGGGATCTTCCCAGACCAGGGCTCGAACCCATGACCCCTGCATTAGCAGGCAGATTCTCAACCACTGCGCCAGCAGGGAAGCTCCTCCTTAGTTAGTTTTATTCCTAGATATTTTATTATTTTTGTTGCAATGGTAAATGGGAGTGTTTCCTTAATTTCTCTTTCAGAATTTTCATCATTAGTGAATAGGAAGGCAAGAGATTTCTGTGCATTAATTTTTTTTTTTTTTTTTTTTTTTTTTTGCGGTACGTGGGCCCCTCACTGCTGTGGCCTCTCCCGTTGCGGAGCACAGGCTCCGGACGCGCAGGCCCAGCGGCCATGGCTCATGGGCACAGCCGCTCCACGGCACGCGGGATCCTCCCGGACCGGGGCACTAACCCGCGTCCCCCGCATCGGCAGGCGGACTCCCAAACACTGCGCCACCAGGGAAGCCCTGTGCATTAATTTTGTATCCTGCTACTTTGTCAGATTCATTGATTAGCTCTAGTACTCTTTTGGTAGCATGTTTAGGATTCTCTACATATAGTGTCATGTGATCTGCACACAGTGACAGATTTACTTCTTCTTTTCCGATTTGGATTCCTTTTATTTCTTTTCTTCACTAATTGCTGCAGCTAAAACTTCCACAACTATGTTGAATAATAGTGGTGAGAGTGTGAAACCTTCTGTTGTTCCTGATATAGCGGAAATGGTTTCCGTTTTTCACCACTGAGAACTATGTTGGCTGTGAGTTTGTCACATATGGGCTTTATTATGTTGAGGTAAGTTCCCTTTATGCCTACTTTCTGGAGAGTTTTTATCAGAAATGGGTGTTGAATTTTGTTGAAAGCTTTTTCTGCATCTGTTGAGATTATCATATGGTTTTTGTCCTTCAGTTTGTTAATATGGTGTGTCACATTGATTTATTTGCATATATTGAAGAATTCTTGCATTCCTGGGATAAACCCCACTTGATCATGGTGTATGATCCTTTTAATGTGCTGTTGGATTCTGTTTGCCAGCATTTTGTTGAGAATTTTTGCATCTGTTTTCATCAGAGATATTGGCCTGGAGTTTTCTTTTTTTTATGACATCTTTGTCTTGTTTTGGTATCAGGGTGATGGTGGCCTCATAGAATGAGGTTGGGAGTGTTCCTCCCTCTGCTATATTTTGGAAGAGTTTGAGAAGGATGGGTGTTAGCTCTTCCGTAAATGTTTGATAGAATTCACCCGTGAAGCCATCTGGTCCTGGGCTTTTGTTTGTTGGAAGATTTTTAATCACAGTTTCAATTTCAGTGCTTGTGATTGGCCTGTTTATATTTTCTATTTCTTCCTGGTTCAGTCTCGGAAGCTTTTGCTTTTCTAAGAATTTGTCCATTTCTTCCAGGTTGTTCATTTTATTGGCATATATTTGCTTGCAGTAATCTCTCATGATCCTTTGTATTTCTGCAGTGTCAGTTGTTACTTTTCCTTTCTTATTTCTAATTCTGTTGATTTCAGTCTTCTCCCTTTTTTTCTTGATGAGTCTGGCTAATAGTTTATCAATTTTGTTTATCTTCTCAAAGAACCAGCTTTTAGTTTTATAGATCTTTGCTATCGTTTCCTTCATTTCCTTTTCATTTATTTCTGATCTGATCTTTATGATTTCTTTCCTTCTGCTAACTTTGGGTTATTTTGTTCTTCTTTGTCTAATTGCTTTAGGTGTAAGGTTAGGTTGTTTATTTGAGATTTTTCTTATTTCTTGAGGTAGGATTGTATTGCTATAAACTTCCCTCTTAGAACTGCTTTTGCTGCATCCCATAGATTTTGGGTCATCATGTTTCATTGTCTTTTGTTTCTAGGTATTTTTTGATTTCCTCTTTGATTTCTTCGGTGATCTCTTGATTATTTAATAGTCTATTGTTTAGCTTCCATGTGTTTGTATTTTTTACAGTTTTTTTTTCCTGTAATTGATATTTAATCTCATAGCAGTGTGGTCGGAAAAGATACTTGATACGATTTCAATTTTCTTAAATTTACCGAGGCTTGATTTGTGACTCAAGATATGATTTATCCTGGAGAATGTTCCATGAGCACTTGAGGAGAAAGTGTATTCTGTTGTTTTTGGACGGAATGTCCTGTAAATATCAATTAAGTCCATCTTGTTTAATGTGTCATTTAAATCTTGTGTTTCCTTATTTATTTTCATTTTGGATGATCTGTCCATTGGTGAAAGTGGGGTGTTAAAATCCCCTACTATAATTGTGTTACTCTCGATTTCCCCTTTTATGGCTGTTAGCAGTTACCTTATGTATTGATGTGCTCCTATGTTGGGTGCCTAAATATTTACAATTGTTATATCTTCTCTTGGATTGATCCCTTGTTCATTATGTAGTGTCCTCCTTTTTTTCTTGTAATAGTCTTTTTAAAGTCTATTTTGTCTGATATGCGAATTGCTACTCCAGCTTTCTTTTTTTTTTTTTTTTTTTTTGCTGTATGCGGGCCTCTCACTGTTGTGGCCTCTCCTGTTGCGGAGCACAGGCTCCGGATGCGCAGGCTCAATGGCCATGGCTCACGGGCCCAGCCGCTCCATGGCATGTGGGATCTTCCCAGACTGGGGCACGAACCTGTGTCCTCTGCATTGGCAGGTGGACTCTCAACCACTGTGCCACCAGGGAAGCCCTCCAGCTTTCTTTTGATTTCCATTTGCATGGAATATCTTTTTCCATCCCCTCACATTCAGTCTGTATGTGTCCCTAGGTCTGATGTGGGTCTCTTATATACAGCATATATATGGGTATTGTTTTTGTATCCATTCAGCCAGTCTGTGTATTTTGGTTACAGCATTTAATCCATTTATATTTAAGGTCTTTATTGATACATACATTCCTATTACCATTTTGTTTTGGGTTTGTTTTTGTAGGTCTTTTCCTTCTCTTGTGTTCCCTACCTAGAGAAGTTCCTTTAGCATTTGTTGTAAAGCTGGTTTAGTGGTGCTGAATTCTCTTAGCTTTTGCTTGTCTGTAAAGGTTTTAATTTCTCCATTGAATCTGAATGAGATCCTTGCTGGGTAGAGTAGTCTTGGTTGTAGGCTTTTCCCTTTCATCACTTTAAATATGTCCTGCCACTCTCTTCTGGCTTGCAGAGTTTCTGCTGAAAGATCAGCTGTTAACCTTATGGGGATTCCCTTATGAGTTATTTGTTGTTTTTCCCTTGGTGCTTTTAATATTTTTTCTTTGTATTTAATTTTTGATAGTTTGATTAATATGTGTCTTTGCCTGTTTCTCCTTGGATTTATCCTGTATGGGACTCTCTGTGCTTCCTGGACTTGATTGAATATTTCCTTTTCCATATTAGGGAAGTTTTTGACTATAATCTTTTCAGATATTTTCTCAGTCCCTTTCTTTTTTCTCTTCTTCTGGGATCTCTGTAATTTGAATGTTGGTGTGTTTAATGTTGTCCCAGAGGTCCTTGAAACTGTCCTCAATTCTTTTCATTCTTTTTTCTTTATTCTGCTCTGTGGTATTTATTTCCACTATTTTATCTTCCAGGTCCCTTATCCGTTCTTCTGCCTCACGTATTCTGCTATTGATTCCTTCTAGAGAATTTTTAATTTCATTTATTGTGTTGTTCATCATTGTTTGTTTCCTCTTTAGTTCTTCTCGGTCCATGTTAAACGTTTCTTGTACTTTCTCCATTCTGTTTCCAAGATTTTGGATCATCTTTACTATCATTACTCTGAATTCTTTTTCAGGTAGACTGCCTATTTCCTCTTCACTTGTTTGGTCTGGTGGGTTTTTACCTTGCTCCTTCATCTGCTGCATATTTCTCTGTCTTCTCATTTTGCTTAACTTAACTGTGTTTGGGGTCTCCTTTTTGAAGGCTGCAGGTTCGTAGTTCCTGTTGTTTTTGGTATCTGCCACCAGTGGGTAAGGTTGGTTCAGTGGGTTGTGTAGGCTTCCTGGTGGAGGGGACTGGTGCCTGTGTTCTGGTGGATGCGGCTGTGTCTTTTCTTTCTGGTAGCGAGGATTGTATCTGGTGGTGAGTTTTGGGGTGCCTGTGAACTTATTATGATTTTAAGCAGCCTCTCTGCTAATGGGTAGTGTTGTGTTCCTGTCTTGCTAGTTGTTTGGCATGGGGTGTCCAGCTTGCTGGTCATTGAGTGGAGCTGGGTCTTAGCATTGAGACGGAGGTCTCTGGGAGAGCTCTTGCCAGTTGATATCATGTGGTGGCAGGAGGTCTCTGGTGGTCCAGTGTCCTCAACTCGACTCTCCCATCTCAGAGGCTCAGGCCTGACACCTAGCCAGCGTACCAAGACCCTGTCAGCCACACTGTAGATCACCGGTTGATTATAAAAGGATGTAACTCACGAATAGTCAGGTGAAAGACACGCAGAGGACAGGTATGGGGAAAGGGCATGGAGCTTCCGTATCCTCTGCGAGCACCTCACTCTTCCCAAATTTCCCCATGTTCACCAACCAGAAGCTCCAAGCCTCCATTTTAATATTGAAAAGAAGTGGTAAAAGCAGACATCTTTGCCTTATCCCAGATATTGGTGAGAAAGCGTACAGTTTGTTACCATTAAATATCATGTTAATTTTTGGTCTACCGTAGACTATAGATGCCCTTTATCAGACTATGGAATTTCTCTTTTCTTTCTTGTTTGTTGAGAGTTTCTTATCATTAAAAGGAGTTGAACTGGTTAAATAATTTTTCCGCACCTCTTGTGGTGATCATATAAATTATGCCCTTTTTTCTGTGTGCATGATGTATTACATTCATTGATTTTCAGATGTTGAAGCAACTTTACACTGTTAGAATAATTTCCACTTAGTCATGTATAATCGTGTTTATATGTTGTTGGATTTGGTTTCCTAAAATTTTATCAAAGATTTTTATATCTGTATTAATGATGGAAATATGTCCATAGTTTAACATAGTTTCCCTGGTTTTGGTATCACTTGGCTACTTTTAATGAGTTGTGAAGGGTTTTCTCCTCCTCACTTCCACAGTTTGTGGATGTATTTTCTCCTTTTAATGTTTTTTTAGATATCATGAGTGAAGCCATGTGATCCTGAGTTTTTCTTTGTGGGGAGATTTTAAGTTATTTAATTCCCATACTTGTTATAGTTCTATTAAGATTTTTTAGTTCTTCATGAATTAGTTTCAGCAATCTGTTTCTCTCTAAGAACTTATCCATTTCATCCATTTTTTCTAAATTTTATTGCCTAGAGCATATCATAATATATGTTTATAATATGTAAAGTTGGTGGTAATGTTCCCTCTTTCATTCCTGATTTCTGTCATTTTCTTCAGTATTTTTCTTTGCTCAGTCTGGTAAAAGGTTTGTCACTTTTGATTTTTTCTAGAAACCAACCTTTGGCTTCCTTGATTTTTCTCTGTTGTTTTTTTTTTCTATTTCAATGATTTCTACTCATAGCTTTATTATTTCCTTCTGAATGCTTGCTTTGCATTTATTTTTCTCTTATTTTCATAGCTTACTAGGTTGAAGATTTTAAGATAGTTATTTAAAACTATTTTACTTGTCTAATATAGGCTGTTAAACTAACTGCTGCTTTTGGCTGCATCACATAAATTTTGATATCATTAAAAAATTTTTTTAATTCAACTATTTTATGCTGTTTCTTGTGAAATTTGCTTTGCCCTATTGGTTTTTAGAAGTGTGCTAATTAATCAATTTCTTTCTGGTGTTGTATATAAGCAACTATTGGTTAATGCATGATCATGAAGATTTACACTTATATTTTCTTCTAAGAACTTTAAAATTTTAGCACTTACATTTAGGTCTTTGATCCATTTTGAGTTAATTTTTGTGTATGATGTGAGATATGGGTCAAAATTCATTCTTTTTTGTGAGGATATACAGTTGTTCAAGCACCATTTGTTAAAAAAGACTATTCTTTCCCCCATTGGATTTTCTTGTCATCCTTGTGGAAAATCACTTGATCATAGATGCATAATTTTTTCTAGACTTTCAGTTCTATTCCACTGATCTATATGTTTATTTGTATGGCAGTATTACATGTCTTTATCACTGTAGATTCTTACTAAGTATTGAAATCAAGAAGTGTGAGTCCTCGAAATTTGTTCAATTGGGTATAAAACTTTGCTCCTATGTAAGTCCATTCCCTCTCCCCAACTTTGTGTTTATATTGTCATATAAATTACATTGTGTACCCATTAACACAGATTTATGATTATTGTGTTTACAGTTGTATTTTAAATCACATAGGAAAACAAAAGATATATAAACAAAAAACATATTTATACTATCTTTTATATTTGCCTATGTAGTTGCCTTTAATGTTGCTCTTTGTTTTTTTCCCCGTGGATTCAAGTCAGTTTCTAGTGTCCTTTCATTTCAGACTGAAGGACTCTCTTCTTAGAATTCATCTCTCCTAGAGAAATAATTTCTCAGTTTTTGTTTTCTGTGAATGTCTTAGTTTTTCAAAGGATTATTTTGATGTATATAAAATACGTGTATATATGTGTATATATATATATATACATATATATTTTTTTTCTTTCAATACTTCTATTATGTGGTTCCTCTGGCCTCCATGGTTTATGATGAGAAATCAGCAATTAATACTACTGAGGATTCCTTTTATGAGATGAGTCATTTCTTTCTTGCTGCTTTCATATTTCCTTTTCCTTGGTTCTCAACTGTTACATTTTGATGCACCTGGGTGTAGATGTCTTTGAATTTATCCTATTTAGAATTCACTGACCTTTTTAGATGTATAGGTCAATGTTTTTCATTAAGTTTACAAGTTTCCAGTCATTATTTTTCAAGTTGCCTTTCTGCCTTTTTCTTCCCTCTTTTCCTAGGACTCCTGTTATGCTGATGTTGGTATGCATGGTGGTGCCCAAACTACCTTTGAGGCACATTCATTTTTCTGTCTGTTTCTCAGACTAGATAAGGTTAATTGATCTATTTTTAAGTTTGCTGATTCTTTATTGTGCCTGTTCAGAATCCACTGTTGAGCCCCTCTAGTGAGTTTTTTATTTGAACTTTTCAATTCTAAAATTTTATTTCATTATTTTAATAATTTCTGTCTCTTCATTAATATTCTATATATGGTAAAACATTGTTTCCATAATTTTTTTTTAGCTTTTTAAACATGGTTTCTTTTAATTTTTGGAGCATATGTAACATAACTGATTTAAAATCTTTGTCTAGTAATTCTAATGCCTGGGCTTCTTCTGGGACAATTTCTGTTTATTTATTTATCCTGTATGTAGGCTATACTTTCATGATTCTTTGTGTGTGTCATTAATTTTTGTTAAAATTGGACATATTTAATATTTATATATGGTAACTCTGGAAATCAGAATCTCCCCCATCCCAGGGTTTATTATGTTTGTTTTTTATAGTAGTAGTTGCTGTTTGTTTGGTTAGTGACTTTTCTGAATAATTCTGTAAAGTCTATATTCTCTGTTACATATGGTTGTGAAAGTCTCTACTTGGTTAACTTAGAGGTGTGTTAATAATTACCTGGACAATTTCTTAAAGAACCGGTAAGTCTCCCAGTCTTTCCTGAGGGCTCTGTGTGCATGTTGGTGGCATGCTTTCAATATTCAGCTAGCCAGCTGACAACTCTGCTTGCATAGAACCTCACGGTTAGCCAGGTAGCAGAGTTTGGGGCCTTTCAGATCTTTTTTGAGTGTGTGCACAGTCCTGGGTGTGCACATGCCAGGAACATGTACGAGTTTTTAAAACCCCCTGTGGGCATCTCATAACCCAGATTTTCCTTATAAGTGACTTAATTGTTTTGTTTGGCCCCAACAGTTACTCAGCATCTCAAGCAGATACTGTCAGTTAAATGCCTATAATATTTTTTTCAAAAATTACCCTCAAGGAAAAGACTTCTTGCCCAGGACAAGCTCCAAATCAGGCAAATACATACAGCCTTGCAAATGTAGTCTTTCAGAAAACTACCAGAAAAGACAAACAATGACCGTTTTGGGGGTATGAGGCTTTGAAAGAGCTTCAGCCTTGGTTTGCTTCTTCAAGGCTATCAGGCTACTCCTGGTTTTCACCTTAAATGCGAGTTGTTATTTTATAAGGTTACTGTGGAGCTGAAGAGTGGGAGATGTGACTAGGACAATTACAATTGCCACAAAGCTCACTGTTCTTACCTATCAGCCACTTTTCCTCAATAAACATTCCCTGGATTGTTTCAAGCCTTTGTTTAATTTCTGGAGTTCTGAAAAAGCTGATTCTGACATTATTTGCTAGTTTTCTCATTGCTCTTTAGGAGGAGTAGAATTTGGAGGTCTTTTTGTGCCTTCATCTTTTGAATTTCAGTCTATTAGTATGTTTGAAACTAATGGTTGTTGTTGTTGTTGTTTTTTGTAGATAGTATGTTTTTAATCTAGTCTGACAGTGTCTGTTTTTTGATTGGATTGTTTTAGTCCATTACCACTTAATGTAATATTTATATGGTTGGATTTATGTCTGCTTTTATATATATGTATATATATTAACATATATACATACATATTTTTATTTTGTTCCTGTTTCATACATTTAAATTGTGTGTGTGTATATATATATATATATATATATATATATATATATATTTCTTGTTAAGACATATGTATTTATGTATGTGCAGAATCCAATTTAATTCTTCTGTGGATTTTTTAGTAATATTGTACTATATAATGTATTCACTATATTCTTTAGTTCTTTTTTTTTCTTTCTTTCTTTCTCTGCACTTCCCAGATCAGATCTGCCTTAGTATTCCTGTCATGCTCAGTTATTAACTGAGAGTAGCCCTTGATAAGTATGGCCTCCGTGTAAATGCACCAGTGGATTTCAGAATATAGAACTGGAGCCTTTAATATTGCAGTCAGAGATTTGAGAGGTGCATTCTCTTTTCCTACAGACCCAACCTTACCCCTGTATCATAGTCCAAGAAATGTCTATAGCTAGAAAGCTAGAACAATGGCAGAGTGTTATGGAATGGAAGTTTATGTCCCCACCCCAAAATTCCTATGTTGAAGCCCAAACCCCAATGTGACTGTATTTAGAGAGAGTGTCTTCATGGAAGTAATTAAGCTTAAATGAGGTCATAAGTGTTGAACTCTAATCCAACATAAGGTCCTTATAAGAATAGACATAAGAGATGTCTCTCTTTTGAAAAGATGTGAGGCCACAGTGAGAAGCCAAACATCTGCAAACCAGGAAGAGGGTCCTCACCAGGAACCAACTTGATTTGGGACTTCTAGCCACCAGAACTGTGAGAAAGTAAGTTACTGGTGCTTAAACCACCCAGTCTTTGGTATTTTGTTACGGCAGCTTAAGCCAGACTAAGACATAGAGTTTATCTCATTTGTTTCTTTTCTATTAGGGGTCCTACAATTCCCATCTCCTGTTCAGTGTCTGGTAGTGATATTTTTCATATATCTAATCCAGTTTTCTAGCTTTGTGTGTGTGTGTTTGTGGTAAAAGGGTATTCTCAATCCCTATTATTTCATTGCAGCTGCATGTGGAAATCTTTTAATAAAGTATCTGCTCCTGCCTTTGAATTGAGCAATGTAAATAGCAGCAGCAGGACTTGGCCACTACTTCCAAATTTAGAACTCATTACCTGTTTCTCTTGCCTACGGCAATAACTTGCTGTACAGAGTGTCTACCTACAGGAAGCCTAAACTAATTCTTAGCACATCTCCTTCCTGTCCCTCTTCATACCTTTCTGTTTATAGCTTTGGTGGAATGCTTCCCATAGTGCATATTCTAACATAATATATCCGTGAGGTATGCCATTACAAGAGTATCAGGGCTAAATATTTTGGGGAACCCATACTGCAATTCCTTCTTGGTTGTTCGAAATGCAAGTTGGCATATTTAAAGCTATGAACACTCTTACCCTTTTTTTTTTTGAATTATAATTGATTTACAATGATATGTTAGTTTCAGGTGTACAGAAAAGTGATTCAGATATATATATTTATATAGAAAGAAATATATATATATATACATTTTTTTCAGATTCTTTTCCATTATATGTTATTACAAGGTATTGAATACAGTTCCCTGTTCTATACAGTAGGTCCTCGTTGTCTATCTGTTTTATATATAGTGGTGTGTACCTGTTAATCCCAAACTCTTTTGATTTATCCCCCACCCCCTTTCCCCATTGGTAACCATAAGTTTGTTTTCTATGTCTGTGAGTCTATTTCTATTTTGTAAATAAGTTCATTTGTATGATTTTTTAGATTCCACATATAAGTGATATCATATGATATTTGCCTTTCTCTGTTCACTCAGTATGATAATCTCTAGGTCCATCCATGTTGCTGCAAATGGCATTATTTCATTCTTCTTTATGGATGAGTAATATTCCATTGTATGTATATACCACATTTTCTTTATCCATTCATCTGCTGAAGGACATTTAGGTTGCTTCCATGTCTTGGCTATTGTACATAGTGCTGCTATGAACATTGGGCTGCGTGTATCTTTTCGAATTAGAGTTTCCTTCTTTTCTGGATATATACCCAGGAGTGGGATTGCTGGATCATATGGCAACTCTATTTTTAGTTTTCTGAGGAACCTCCGTACTGTTCTCCACAGTGGCTGCACCAATTTACATTCCCACAAACAGTGTAGGAGGGTCCCAACCCTCTCCAGCATTTATTATTTGTAGGTATTTTGATGATGGCTATTCTGACTGGTGTGAGGTGATTCCTCATTGTAGTTTTCATTAGCATTTCTCTAATATTTAGCGATATTGAACATGTTTTGATGTGTCTGTTGGCCACCTGTATATTTCCTTTGGAGAAATGTCTATTTAGGTCTTTTGCCCATTTTTTGATTGGGTTGTTTGTTCTTTTGATATTAAGCTATATGAGCTGTTTGTATATTTTGGAAATTAATCCCTTGTTGGTTGCATCATTTGCATATTTTCTATCCCAGTCCGTAGGCTGTCTTTTCGTTTTGATTATGGTTTCCTTTGCTGTGCAAAAGCTTTTAAGTTTAATTAGGTCCCATTTGTTTATTTTTGTTTTTATTTCCATTACTCTAGGAAATGGATCCAAAAAATGTTGGTGCTGTTTATGCCAGAGAGTGTTTTGTTTATGTTTTCCTCTAGGAATTTTGTAGTATCTGGTCTTACATTCAGGTATTTAATCCATTTTGAGTTTATTTTTGTGTGTGTTATTAGAGAATGTTCTAATTTCATTCTTTTACATGTAGCTGTCCAGTTTTCCCAGCACCACTTATTGAAGAGACTGTCTTATCTCCATTGTATATTCTTGCCTCCTTTGTTATATATTAATTGACTGTAAGTGCATGGGTTTATTTCTGGGATTTCTATCTTGTTCCATTGATCTATATGTCTATTTTTGTTCCAGTGCCATATTGTTTTGATGGCTGTAGCTTTGTAGTATAGTCTGAAGTCAGGAAACCTGATTTCCTCCAGCTCTGTTCTTCTTTCTCAAGATTACTTTGGCTGTTCGTAGTCTTTTATGTTTCCATACAAATTAAATTTTTTCATTCTAGTTCTTTGAAAAATGCCATTGGTAATTTAATAGGGACTGCATTGAACCTGTAGATCACCTTGGGTAGTATGGTCATTTTAACAATGTTGATTCTTCCAGTCCAAGAATTTCCCACCTATTTGTGTCATGTTCAGTTTCGTTCATCCACATCTTATAGTTTTTGGAGTACAGGTCTTTTGCCTTCTTAGGTTTATTTCCAGGTATTTTATTCTTTTTGATGCAGTGGTAAAACTCTTTTTCTTTAAGTCATCATTTTTGTTATTGACAGTGAATTTTATTATTCTGTGAAATTCTTGTTTTGCAGAATGCTATTTGAGAAATACTGTCCATTTTTGTAGAAAAGCTTAGAGGTGAAATAGAGTTACTTTAACTTCCTATCTTCAGCCCATACATGTTTGTTCTTTGAGTAGTGCCATGGTAAACTTTTTGAGCTCACCTAAGATATGAAAATATTGTTGTGAGAATGAAATGAAATAATACATATTATAAAGTATCTGTTTCATAAGTAGATGCTCAACACCTGTTAGTTCCTCTTAACTCTACCCTTATAATACAAATACAAGAAGTTTAAAAATTTTAAAGCTACAAAATATATTATCCACATGTCATGTACTTTTGTATTTACACCATCTAAAATAAATCTAGGACTGCCCTGGTGGTCCAGCAGTTAAGACTCTGTGCTCCCAACACATGGGGCACATGTTCGATCCCTGGTTGGGGAAGATCCCACATGCCATAGCCAAAAAATTAATAAATAAAAGACTTTTAAAAAATAAAATAAAATAAAACTGTAGCTTTTAATTATAGGATCTAACCAAGGAGGACTTTTTATTTTTGTTACTTATGATGTATTCAGTGGCTGGCAGTGTGTCTCTATGGTGAAATACATAAATATTTTAATATTTGTCCAATATTAGGTAGTGTTATACATTATATTTGGTATTTATTGCTCATTTCCTACATAATGAGTTTTGAAAGAAGTATAATTATAGAAGTAGAGGTATATTTTTTCCATTTTACATAAAGAAGTTTTAATTGATTTCTATGGAATTTGAAGAAGTGTTGGAGCTAAATATAACCTAATCCAGGAGACTCACTAAAGTCACTGAATAAAGTTTATTCTCAAAAAACCTGTGAGACCTCAGAGTGTGCTTCAGCAGAGTACTTCAGAAAGAAACTTGTTGGTTTAGAGTGAAGACAGTGCCATAGCTTCCAAGGCTGACCAAACCCACTGCTATGGAACTGAACACTCTCTGCTTATGCCCCCATTGTACACAATTATAATTCTAGAAAAGGTCTGAAATATTTTATCCTCTCACCACTATGTTTTATAATTTGCATATTTCCTTTAATATCTTGTGAGACCCACTAAGCAGGAGTCATGCTTTATTTTTGTTTGTTTTCCTGGGAAATAATAGAGTGCTTAACAAGAAAGAGGTATTTAATAAATGACGTTAAATTCAACCTTTGTCTTCTCCCTGTCACATTGAGACTAGTATGATTTTGCATTTTTAATGCCAATCTTTGTCTCAGTTTTACATTTGCTTTGCACCAACTAGAAAACTGAGATCTAGAAAGTAATAAAAAATAATTTTCCTCTACAACATCCACTGCAATGAACTGAGAACAAAGACTACATCAGTTTATTTCCCCAGCAGTTGAACAATGAATTTCATATAGTTGATATTTAATAAATGTTTGTTGAATTATAACATTAAAATTTTATAGCCACTTACACTATATGTTAATATATTCCAGTATTGAATGATATTAAAGAAAGAATCATAATAAAGGAATTATAAAGTTTTATATTTAAAATTTTTATTTTTCTATTAAGCATTCTTTCAATTTTAAGAGATCAATTAACTTTATTTATATTAGAAACATATTACTTTTTAAATTATTTTTCAGACCTTGAAAATTCATTTCTGCAAATTTTTATTAAAATTTTCATAGCACCTTATTTTCAAAATGCTTTTTTTTCACTTTATATCAGGGCACACAATAGTCCTAAGCAAAAAGTCAATATTCTCTCCAATATGAGGAGGTGAACAGAGGTGAAAATAATTTTTAAATGAGTTGTATGTTTTTCATAATGAGTCAGATGCACCTGGATTCTGTCCCAAACTAAGTCCTGACCCAGCTTTCCTCACTCTTGGAAATGAAGGCTATAGTTCTTAGCCAAATATCTTTTTTTTTTAATTAATTAATTAATTTATTTATTTACTTATTTATTTTTGGCTGCATTGGGTCTTTGTTGCTGTGTGTGGGCTTTCTCTAGCTGTGGTGAGCGGGGTCTACTCTTCCTTGCGGTGCGTGGGCTTCTCATTGTGGTGGCTTCTCTTGTTACGCAGCACGAGCGCTAGGCACATGGGCTTCGGTAGTTGTGGCACGCAGGCTCAGTAGTTGTGGCTCGCAGGCTCTAGAACTCAAGCTCAGTAGTTGTGGTGCACAGGCTTAGTTACTCCACAGCATGTGGGATCTTCCCGGACCAGGGCTTGAGCCTGTGTCCCCTGCATTGGCAGGTAGATTCTTAACCACTGTGCCACCAGGGAAGTCCCTAGCCAAATATCTTTAGATGAGATTTTCATATAAACTGGGGTATTTTTCCATTGTGCTCATCTTCCCTCTAAATCCAATTTTTGTTGTTACAATTATAAAGTGAGTTTTAAGCTGGATGACTTGAAAATGATTGTGTGTGGTAAGTGTTGTTGATGACTATAGTAATAAAGGAGATTCTGTTCATAGAGAAGTTACGTTATGATACTATTCTCACAGGTAAATATGCTACTTGAAAATCACTATCGCATACAAAGTCAGAGGTGATGCTCATTTGTCTTTGCAGAATTTTCTAACTGCAAGTTGATTAGCACATAATTCTGATTTGTGTTTCTTAGGAAAGATGACACTCAAAATCATTTTGCACCTGAGACATTTTTGTTGAGGATTGTTTTCTTTGTATTGTACATTAATCCTGGCAGCAACTTCTTTGTAAATATAGTGGAAACTGTAGAGATAATATACATGCAGTGTAGAAATTCCTTAACTCTGTTACCCACCTTCGCCTAACTGATGTGCCAGATTAATTGGCACCCTGTCTTCTCTCAGTTAAACAAAATTATGACTTCACATAGTGCTTTATTTTCAAAATGCTTTTGTCTTCAATTTCAGTCTCAGGACTGTGTGGAATCCTCAGAATTAGAAGGGCATCTGTTAGTATCCCTATACTTTTATGCTTCCGATTGATTTATCAATAGTTAATTGTGTTTTCATAAGAGCTATTTATGACACTAGCTTAGAATTACTATTCCAAGTATATTATTTAAATAAGTCTTATTTAGCCAGTATAATAAAAATAATTCTTTTTTCCATGAAAATTAAGTTGATTTCTGTGAAAAGAATCAATAATGATGACTTGCTAAGAAATCAGTCAGATCAGGAGTAAGATAAGCATAAGAGATTGGGAAAATATTCTACAAATTTAGAAGCCTTCTGCACTTTGTTTGCAGTAGTTGTGGGGTTGTTTTAATTTCACTGAAACTGAAAATCATGGACAGTCTCCTTTGAATATGTGTTTTACAGACAAAGTAAAACTCAAATCAAAGAACTTGTGTTCAAAGAAAGTCTTTTTCCCTTTTCAAAAAGCGTCCAAATAAACGCACATACACTTGTTTTATATTAAAAGAATATCTTTAAAGTGCGTTAAAAAATATTTACATGTTTAGCTAACTTTTCTTGACTGACTGGGTTCAGTTCACTGTCTTATGGCAGGAGACTTTTCTTTGATTTTTTTTGTTTTTTGCATGTACACAATTGAAAATACTTTTTAAACATAATTCAAATAACATTGTAAGCTATTTCATTATCCTATTTCTATCCTATCCTATACTATTTCATTATCCTAAGTTAAACTCAAAACATTTTCAGAATCCAACTAGTGCCATGATCGTTATTTTTGAATATTAAAGATAGCAGTGTAATTGAATTTTCAGTCTTTATCTTTTTTATTCTATATTAACCTAAAGGAATTTAGGAGTAGGAAGAACTTATAAGGATGATTCCCACTCCGTAGATAGGGGAACTAAGGCCCATAGACCTAAAATGACTGCTGCAGGTTCCAGGCTGGGGACTCAGAGTGGAGATCAGCCCCAGTGCCCTTGACTTGCAGGTTTGGCTCATATTGTTTTAATGCTCCTAATTATCTTTCACGGCTTAGCTATGCCACATATTCTTCTTCCACAAGTATTTGGAATCATATGGAAATCTATAGACAGAAGAAAGATAATTTGTGTTATTGTCTGTTATTGGCCCCCCACCCCACCCCAAGTAACAATGTTGCTTAACTTTTCAACAGCTCTGTTTCTGGCACCCAAATATCACTTCTGGCTCCTTCTCTGGTTCCTCACCTTTTAATTAGTCACAGATAATGGAGATTTATAAAATCTTTCACAGCCAGAAGTTCTCCATCTCTAAAAGAGAAACTGCCTGAATGACGAATCATGAGGAAGTAAGAATAGATTTTAACTTTGTTCAGGTCAATTTGAATATGCCTTCGATGACTTAATGTTTTAAATCAACATCATCTTTTTTTCCTGCAAATTAAATAATGCACGTTCACTGAAGAGTATTAGGAAATTTAAGACAGAATATAAGTGAAATAATTGTCCGTTAATTATCCTTCCAGAGATAATTGTAACAAATATTTAGGTATTTTTCTCCAATATTTTTCTATATATGTCCACATGCATATATTAAAAATGTCATTCCTACATTTTAAAAACACCTAGCAAATATTGATACTATAATAAAATTTCCCAATATTAATAAAAACTTGTTATAGTAATTGTTTATTACACAATATTCAGGTGTATGGATAAACAACGTTATTTTAAAATGTTTTCATATATTTTTAGGAAAAAAAAGACATCTCTTGTTTATCAACATATTTAATTACTAGTACAGTAGAACATTTTGCATGCTTTTGGTTTTTAATTTCTTTTTCATTTATAAGTGCTTTTTATATACTTATGATATTATTATAAAATTGTATCACTTGATGTTTTCGAAAATTTATTTTGAATTTAAAGTTTGTTTAAATATATTGGCATAAATTTATGTGATCAAACATCTCCTTTTTTCAATGGCTTTTTTCCATGCTTTTGATCTTAGAGAGTCTTTGTCATCATGATACTAATGTTGCAGTTTCCTCATCTCTGTGGCTTGAGAGTTGTTCTCAATAATCTAATTTCTAAAGTTAATTAGCTGTGCAACCTTTGCCAAATATTATAACTCTCAGTGCTTCTGTTTCCTCATATGTGAAATATACACATCATTATTAACTCTCTCATGTAGTAAATCTGAATTTTACATGGAAGTATACATGTAAAGCATGGAAAAGGGCACTGACCACAGAATGAGTATTCAGTGAGCATTAGCTCTTATTATTTTACAGATTTAACACCTGAAGTTATTTTTCTCAATAAATAGTTTCAGCATTATTCATTGAACACTTCTGTCTCACATGATTTTTATTTCATATTTTTAAACATTTAAATTTTATTCTTGCATATGTATGCACATCATTAATGTTATTTATTTATTATGTAGATTACTGTGTACAAAACATATTGGTCAACAAATTGTGCTAATCTATTACATTAATTAATGGAAAGGAAGTATTTCATTTGTATTAATTAAGATAGGCAAAATTATGCTTGCATAAAACAAGTTACCTATGACAATAAAAAGTTTATTTCTTGCACCCACTACATGTCAAATATACATTGTCACAGTGCTCTGAACATTATAATCACTTAGGAACCCAGGCTGATGGAGCGCCATCTTTTTTTTTTTTTAACATCTTTATTGGACTTTAATTACTTTACAATGGTGTGTTAGTTTCTGCTTTATAACAAAGTGAATCAGTTATACATATACATATATCCCCATATATGCATATACATATACATATATCCCCATAAATGCATCTCCCTCCCTCCCACCCTCCCTGTCCCACCCCTCTAGGTGGTCACAAAGCACCGAGCTGATCTCCCTGTGCTATGTGGCTGCTTCCTACTAGCTATCTATTTTACATATGGTAGTGTATATATGTCCATGCCACTCTCTCACTTTGTCCCAGCTTATCCTTCCCCGTCCCCATATCCTCAAATCCATTCTCTAGTAGTTCTGTGTCTTTATTCCCATCTTGCCCCTAGGTTCTTCATGACCTTTTTTTTTTTTTCTTAGATTCCATATATATATGTTAGCATATGGTATTTGTTTTTCTCTTTCTGACTTACTTCACTCTGTATGACAGACTCTAGGTCCATCCACCTCACTACAAATAACTCAATTCCGTTTCCTTTTATGGCTGAGCAATATTCCATTGTATATATGTGCCACATCTTCTTTATCCATTCATCTGTTGATGGACACTTAGGTTGCTTCCATGTCCTGGCTATTGCAAATAGAGCTACAATGAATGAACATTTTGGTACATGACTCTTTTTGAATTATGGTTTTCTCAGGGTATATGCCCAGTAGTGGGATTGCTGGGTCATATGGTAATTTTATTTTTAGTTTATTAAGGAACCTCCATACTGTTCTCCATAGTGGCTGTATCAACTTACATTCCCACCAACAGTGAAGGAGGGTTCCCTTTTCTCCACACCCTCTCCAGCATTTATTGTTTGTAGATTTTTTGATGATGGCCATTCTGACTCATGTGAGATGATATCTCATTGTAGTTTTGATTTGCATTTTTCTAACGATTAATGATGTTGAGCATTCTTTCATGTGGCAATCTGTATATCTTCTTTGGAGAAATGTCTATTTAGGTCTCCTGCCCATTTTTTGATTGGGTTGTTCGTTTTTTTGATATTGAGCTGCATAAGCTGCTTGTAAATTTTGGAGATTAATCCTTTGTCAGTTGCTTCATTTGCAAATATTTTCTCCCATTCTGAGGGTTGTCTTTTCATCTTGTTTATTGTTTCCTCATCCTCAATGGTGAAAAACTGAAACCATTTCTACTAAGATCAGGAACCAGACAGGGTTGTCCACTCTCACCACTATTATTCAACATAGTTTTGGAAGTTTTAGCCACAGCCATCAGAGAAGAAAAAGAAATAAAAGGAATCCAAATCGGAAAAGAAGAAGTAAAGCTGTCACTATTTGCAAATGACATGATGCTATACATAGAGAATCCTAAAGATGCTACCAGAAAACTAGTAGAGCTAATCAATGAATTTGGTAAAGTAGCCGGATACAAAATTAATGCACAGAAATCTCTTGCATTCCTATACACTAATGATGAAAAATCTGAAAGTGAAATTAAGAAAACACTCCCATTTACCATTGCAGCAAAAAGAATAAAATATCTAGGAATAAACCTACCTAAGGAGACAAAAGACCTGTATGCAGAAAATTATAAGATACTGATGAAAGAAATTAATGATGATACAAATATGTCTGGAATATTTATGAGCAGTTAAATAATATACTGTCTTTACTGTTTTTCAAAATGTTTATCTATTCCTTCCTTATTGCTTTTCCAGAAAAAAATTGAATCATTTTCCAAAATTTCGATGACCCTTTAATTCATATCACATTAAACATACACTTGAGAAGAATTTTTAGCCCAAGTTTTATAATTCATTTCAAAAGTTTTGAATAAAAGTTTTAAATAAAAGTGTTTATATAAAAGTTTTATAATTCATTTCAAAAATGCTCCTCTCCTCAAAAGCATCTTACATATTTCTTCGTGCATTTAATCTCACAACCTTGTGTTTATAGCTACATTGAGAGAGAACAATCTCTTTATCTATTATGTTTTCTCATTAGTTATGGGTAATAAACTTGAAAGCCATTAATTCTTACAGATTTAGGTTATCCCTGTCAAACAACAAAATGCTAATAAATTGTAAACTTTTCCTTTGATTCTCCTGGAATTTGTTATAATTATTCTTTTGGCATACAGTCATGTTATTAGCAGTAGTGATAATTTGTGTACCTTTCCAGTTCAAGCTATATATTAATATCTGTGTTTTCTTATTGCATTAATCTCAAATTTTATGCAGTGTAAAATGTGTAATGGAAAGAAAAAAATACATCCTAATGTAACAGTCACTACAGATAATTTTGTCCTCTATATGCAGTAGATAGCAAAACTACTGTTATGAAGGAAATACATGTCTCTTCTGTTTCCTTCTTGCCAACACTAGTTCAGGTGATATGAACATGTCTCTGCTTCTACCTGAATAGATGGCCAACAGGCACATGAAAAAATGCTCAGCATCACTAGTCATCAGAGAAATGCAAATCAAAACCACAATGAGATATCACCTCATACATGTCAGAATGGTTATCATCAAAAAGACAACAAGTAACAAATGTTGGCTAAGATGTGGAGAAAAGGGAACCCTCCTGCACTGCTAGTAATATAAATTGGTGCAGCCACTGTGGAAAACAGTATGGAGGTTTCTCAAGTAATTAAAAATAGAACTGCATATGATCCAGCAATTCTACTTCTGGGTATTTTTCCAAAGAAAACAAAACCACTAATTCAACAAAGACATATACACCCCTCTTTTTATTGAAGCCTTATTCACAATAGCCAAGATATGGAAGCAACCTAAGTTCCCATCAATAAATAAATGAATAAAGAAGATGTGACATATGTATGAAATATTACTCGGCCATAGAAAAGAATGAAACCTTGCCATTTGCTACAACATGGATGGACCTAGAGGACATTATGCTAAGTGCAATAAGTCAGACAGAGATGGACAAATACTGTATGATTTCACTTATATGTTGAATCTAAAAACAAAATAAATGAACAAACATAATGAAATAGAAATAAAGTTCTAGATACAGAGAACAAACAGGTGGCAACCAGAGGGAAGAGGTGGGAGGAGGAGAGAAACAGGTGAGGGAGATTAAGAGGAACAAATTTGTAGGTGCAAAATAAATGAGTCATGGGAATGAAAATGTACAGAGTGGGGAATATAGTCAATAATAATGTAATATCTTTGTATAGTAACAGGTGATAACTAGGCTTATTGTGGTGATCATTTTGTAATGTATAGAAATATCAAATCACTACATTATACACCAGCAAATAACATAGTGTTACTGTGTCAATTATATCTTTAAAAAACCCTGACCAAACAAACAGGCAAACTCATAGAAAAAGAGATCAGATTTGTGGTTACCAGAGGTGGGGGGTTGGGGAGGAGGAATTGGATGATGGTGGTCAAAAAGTACAAACTTCCAGTTATAAGATAAATAAATACTAAGGTTATATGTACAGCATGATTAATATGATTAACACTGCAGTATGTTATACATGAAAGTTGTTAACAGTAAACAACTTTTCTTTCTGAGTTTTCATCAGAAAGAAAAAATATTTTTTCTTTCATTTTGTATCTGTATGAGATGATGGATGTTCACTGAACTTATTGTGATCATTTCACAGTGTATGTAAGTCAAATCATTATGCTGTATACCTTAAACTTACACAGTGCTGTATGTCAACTATGTTTAATAAAACTGGAAGAAAAAATTATTTGTGATTCTATTAACAAGTCAACATGCACTGCTATTACTTTTGTTACTGTGTGGTTTGTTGACTGAGTCACAATTGAAAGAAATGATAAATTTTGCTTGCAGGTTAGTGAAAATAACCCATACATATGCATGACACTACTGAATTCTGGTTTTTGGACCTTAGGTTAAGAACCCATGTTGTAGTAGATCAAATTAAAATGGTTGAGTTTGGAAGTATAATGTGCTTAGTACCTACTAAACTGGACATCAAACCTGTTTCCTTTGAGAATGCTTCAGGTAGGTATTTAGGATTTTAGAGAATTAATAAATGTAGGAACAGCCCAAAAGATTCTAAAATACATTGCTTTCCTTGAAAAAAATTCCTTTAAATCAACTATGTAACACTTTTACCTGAACATAAGCATAACAATTCATTAATAATCACAAACAACTTATTGGCAAGAAAGAAATACAGTAGCAGTTCTATGAGCCATTGTCTAGAAGACTTGGTAGAATGTGTGATGCGTCATATAGAAATTTGCCTTTTTTTTCCTCACCTAGTAGAAAATAAAGGTGTATTGTAGAGGGGGGACCCCCAATCAAATTTATTCCACAGATTTCCAGAGCATAAAATGTGATCAATTTCATTCTCAATTACAACCCAAAACACAGGCTAATTCAATTGTATTAAGAGTTTACTTCTTTAAGTATTTTGTGGGTGGCATCATTTCTTTTATAATATATCAAAATCATTGCCATATGGAGGAAGGTTAATATAATACCTTTACATGTTTTTGTTGTTAACCATTGAAAACTAATTTGAGGAAAATCTGTGTAGTGACAGTGGACTTTTTAAAATTATTTTTAATGCACAGGATTAAATGCTAAGAGAAGGTAAAATTATATTTTATTTTAAATTTCAATTACATGCTTTCTAACAGAAAATAAACTATGCTATATTTAGTGCTGTAATTAGGAACTAAATTATTATCTTTTCTTACTGATTTTGATGCAAGGCAAGGCTCCTTGCCATAAAAAGAAAAAAGTGCCTCTGTTAAGATCTACTAAAAGATTCTTCTCACACTGCTTTTGGGTGCTCATTTTGCACATTATCACTATTTATATACACAGAATAAATGCTTTTCTTTATCCAAGTAGAAACATTAGTAAAATATACATTTACTGTTAGAAGAAACAATAGTGATAAAATTTCAATGTTCAGTGAGTTGAGTTCTGCAATTTTGAAATTTCTTTTTGCAAATATTACATAGATAAGGTTATTAAATATAAATGTTAAAGTATGTTAAAAATAGTATCCATCTGCCTCCAGTGTGACTATACTTCCCCAAAACTATAAGCTAAGGTCAACTACCTAATGGGACCACCTTGTAAATCAGACCAAGTATTATGAGAAGAAGGAAGGATAAATGCTCGGCAAAACACAAAAACTCTCCCATACCCCAAATGTGAAGTCTTTAAAGAAAGACCTTGACTAATGTCTCAGAACCTCCATTGCATACCCAACCAGATGATGTGCAGTGGGAGTACATGGAGTTAGAAAAAGACACTGATCTTACCTGCAGGAAACACAGTCCAGCTGGGAAACATGGCACATGGTCGAAACTTGGCTTCTGGACAGTCCTTACTAAATATAAGACCAGAACTAAGGAATGGGGACATATTATGAAGGATCAGAAGAATATCTGGTGTTGGAAGAGATATCAAATAATACGCATGGTATATGCAAATTTAAGAAAACATACGTGACTTTAATTTCAAGGCAGGAGAGAACAATGACACTGGGAAGCCCAGATTCTGGGGCTGATCAAATGCCTTGTTTAAAGAGCTTAGCAAGGTCCCAGATGTGGTATATAACTGTAGCAGGGGAATGTACTAGATCTCAATAGATTCATCAATCCACTATGAGGCAATAGTAATATCTCTCAAGGTAGCCCCATGGAAGAGAAGGCCTAGCTGTAGAACTTGGAGTTATGCAGTGGGATGGGTTTACTAAAGAAAGCTCCGTGTGTCGCCATTAAAACTCAGCATCTGGCGAAAAATCTCTTTTGTACCATATGTGTGTAAATGCACTATTCAACTCACATGCTGCAGGGTGTTTCCTTGCATTCAGGGCAAGGCCATGCTTCTCCCAGCTTTCTGCCATCAATGATAGAGACTGACAGAAGTACTAGTGTTGGCCTATTGCTATAGTATATGGAAGTCTCTATTGAAGGTCTTTGAGTCAAGCGTACTCATGGGTCTGGTTGAAACAGTCTTAGAACTGAGCTATAGTGTGAGACTCCTGCTAACTAATCTGCTCTCCTTACCACTCTCCTTTCACAGGTATCAGATATGTATCATAGTCTGCAGACTCTCCCTACCTATTCATATTCCTTCCCTTTAATCCATCACAGGCATTTCTCCTAATAAACCTCTTGAATGTCTAATCTCATTTTAGCATCTGCTTGTTAGAGGCCCCGAACTAACACCAGAACCTATATTTAGATTATCCACTTCTTTCTCTTTCTTAATTACCTGCACTACTTTAAGGTTTCATTTATTTTTACCAAATTCTCTATCCAGTATTTGAACTTCCTCCATCCTGCCAGCCTTTATTTCTCTGCCTTCATTCTTGCTCTCACCCATTCTTTCCTTCACACTCCTGATTATTTGGTTTTATGCCTACTTTTCTGACTTTCCTTTAGGAAAACATTGCTGATTTCTTAATGGCCTACCTTCAGTGGTGCCCTGGCAAATGTTAAACAATAGACTCTCAGGGGAAAAAGACCTAATTTGTAGCAATTGTCTATTTCCATTGCCTGAAGACCCCCACCAGTGATCAATTTCAAAATGTCAACATACATTAATGAAAATGCAGTTGGGAAGAGATGTACCCAATTAGCTAATGTAAGCCTGTACAAGCTGACTTCCACACAACACTGCCCACCTCCCTTCTCAACCCATCCCTATTCTAGTCTCCATATCCTGGAAAAATCCTTTGCATGAATACTTTCTCTTTTATCTATCCTGGACAGCAACAATGTTGGACAGTGATATAGGTGTGGATCCTAGGTTCCAGGATATCAAAATTCTTTTTTTTTTTTTTCCTGCTTCTGGCATGCTCCTGGATATCATAACTGAATTTTCAGGGCAAGAAGGTTATTAGTATTACGCAGTATACTTTGTTCCTGATTGACGTAATAAGAAAAACTTGGGAAGTACATTTTTAAAGTTACCATACATGAAAATATTGGTAAATATGAGACTGCAAGTCAGGTAAGGCTTGAAATCTGTGATAAGTCTAAAACTGCTAACCATTGCTAAAAAGCCACGACATTAATTGTACAGCTATTTTTTAAAATGGCCTTTTTTCATGCTACGAGACCCTTTGCAAATACCATGGTGAGAAAGAAAACAAGAATGTGAAGAAATATGGAGAAAGTGAATTAATATGATAATTAGAATAATGAAACGGATAGTTTCTCTCATGAAGAGAAAGGGATAGACTGTCATTTCAGTTGGCATTAACTTCCCCCAACAGTTCCTGGAGATGAGTATAAGAGCTTTCTTGATAGAAATACATTAATCTTCCCCCATTCTCTGAGGAATGAATTTGAGCAGAGTTCCTAACTCTGGGTTTTTAAAGTTGAGAAACTTAAGTCATGGAAATTAATTGCCTTGTTCCCACATTGCCCAACCTGATTCCAGCAGAATTAGCATTTATCTTGACAGAATGAGTACTACAAAATATATTTTCCTTGTAAATCTTTAGGCTCTTCCTATTCCTAAGCCAACATTACTGAAATATATTTCTCAAAAAGCAAGACCTATTGCAGATTCAAAAATTTTGAACATTGTTCCATTTTTTAGTCACCTAGGGATAAAAATAGAGTTATTTTTGTCCCTTTCATCATCATATTTAATCCATTGCCTACTCATGCAGAGTTTACGTCTGCAATATTTATAAAATGATACCTATCATTTTACTGCTTATTACTTTGTATGACAATAATTTCTATATTAGTGCTTTCTCTTTTGTAAGAGGAAGTATAGCAAAGTACTCAAGAATATAAGCATTGGATTTTGCACAGCAAAGGAAACCATAAACAAGACGAAAAGACAACCCTCAGAATGGGAGAAAATATTTGCAAACGAATCAACGCACAAAGGATTAATCTCCAAAATACATAAACAGCTCATGCAGCTCAATATTAAAAAAACAAACAACCCAATCCAAAAACGGGCAGAAGACCTAAATAGACATTTCTCTAAAGAAGACATACAGATGGCCAAGAAGCACATTAAAGCTGCTCAACATCACTAATCATTAGAGAAATGCAAATCAGAACTACAATGAGGTATCACCTCACACCAGTTAGAATGGGCATCATCAGAAAATCTACAAACAACAAATGCTGGAGAGGGTGTGGAGAAAAGGGAACCCTCTTGCACTGTTGGTGGGAATGTAAATTGATACAGCCACTATGGAGAACAGTACAAAGGTTCCTTAAAAAACTAAAAATAGAATTACCATATGACCCAGCAATCCCACTACTGGGCATATACCCAGCGAAAACCATAATTCAAAAAGACACATGCACCCCAATGTTCATCGCAGCAGTATTTACAATAGCCAGGTCATGGAAGCAACCTAAATGCCAGTCAACAGACAAATGGATAAAGAAGATGTGGTACATATATTCAATGGAATATTACTCAGCCATAAAGAGGAACAAAATTGGGTCATTTGTTGAGACATGGATGGATCTAAAGACTGTCATACAGAGTGAGTAAGTCAGAAAGAGAAAAACAAATATCGTATATTAACGCATATATGTGGAACCTAGAAAAATGGTACAGATGAACTGGTTTGCAGGGCAGAAATTGAGACACAGATGTAGAGAACAAACGTATGGACACCAAGCGGGGAAAGCCGCGGTGCGGGGGTAATGGTGGTGTGCTGAATTGGGAGACTGGGATTGACATGTATACACTGATGTGTATAAAATTGATGACTAATAAGAACCTGCTGTATAAAAAAAATTAAATTTAACAACAGATTTAAAAAAAATATATAAGCATTGGAGGCAGATTCTTGGGTAGAAAAATTGATGGCAATGTTTGGACTTGCTGATTAAGAGATGGACATGCATATCAGAGGTCCAGTGACAAAATGAGACCACAGTGTTGGCTCTCCCATTTACTGGTTTTGTGAGATTTAGAGATTTAACCTCTTTGATCCTTAATATTCTCGTCCCTGAACATAGCAATGATAAAAATAATGCCTATTTTTGGGCTTCCCTGGTGTCACAGTGGTTGAGAGTCTGACTGCCAATGCAGGGGACATGGGTTCGTGCCCCGGTCCGGGAGGATCCCACATGCTGCGGAGCCTGTGCTCCGCAACAGGAGAGGCCACAACAGTGAGAGGCCTGCGTACCACAAAAAAATATAAATAAATAAAAATAAATAATGCCTATTTTAAAGAGCCATTGGAAGAGTAAAGGGGAATATGTATATTAATTGCTTAGTACTTTTCCTAGCACTTAGTGAGAACTTAACAAATACTAGCCGTTAGTGTTATATGTGAATAGGTAGTTGTTGTTGATGAAGAGCTCACACATTCTCTTCTGAACTGTTAACTCAGTGACCTCATATTGGTAGCTTGAAATTAGATATGGTGGGATATTTAATCACATAATACAGTTTGGTTTTTGGTTTTGTTTTTCCTAGAGAGCCTACTGCTAAACATTTACTACCATACCACTGATGTTGGGTTTATTAATATTGTACTTTGATATAGTTGTTCTAAATAGGTTAAAGAAAAAACAGTGGACAAATGAGTGAACAGGATGAGTTCATACCTAGTACAAGTTGGCCAGGATATGAAGCAATTTCTCTAGCAGTAAGCTAGAAGTGAAAGATATACTTAGTTAATTGGTTGGAGCCTTCCTTTGACTTGGATTATGTTCAGATGTGTAATTCAAGAATCTGTTAAGCTTTGGTAGCCTCTGAGTTAGGTCCTCTTTAGTAGGTCACAACCTAAAGATGATGTTCATATTTTATATGCCCCATTATCCATATTTTATACTCTGTATCAACCTGCAGATGAGTCTTCAGTAAATTATTTCCTAATTGTTCCAATCTTGTCTCTTCTATGCTATGCAGGCTGTGGAGAAGAAAACAGGTGTCCAGTCTTGGGTCAGAGAACAGAGGCAGAGTGGTAGCATCGGTTGTCCACTCTAGTTGTCTGAGTGGTCATCATGGGGACCCACAGCGAAGGTAAACTTTGGGGAGGAAAGTTTTCTTTCATCTCTTCTAATAAGAAGATTCTCTTTCAAATACTAGCGTTTAGCTTTGTGCTTTATTTTTTACTAAGTATATTTTTCTTATACTGTCAACATCTTATTTCAGGCTCTTATTTAAACTTTCATCTTGTTTGTGTTGCAATTGCCTCCTAAGTATATTTACAGCTTCTAATATTTTTCTGTTCTAATTCTCCTTATGCCAACTTCTAAAAGAGAGATGAAGAGAGTGAAATAAAGAGAGACTGAAGTTTCTCATTAATTTATGTTTAAAATATGTTGTACAAACTCATCTGTCTGGAATTCAAGATCTTTCTCAATATGGTTTTAGTCTGCCTTTCAGATTTGCCTCATATTACTCTGTCCCGTATACCATAAAGAGAAACTAAATTGAGCTATTTATTTATGGTACATGATTTGGACTTGTTAAAAAACAAAATTCAACTGAGTCAAATTTAAATATTTTATTGGCTTTATTCAGTGATTCGTATTTCAAGCAGCATCTAATCTAGCAGATAGAAAGGAGCTCTGAGGAGCTGTAAAAAAACGAAATACTTTTATAGAAGGGAGTAGGAACAAGAAAGTTATACTGGGCAAAAAAAAAGTGGATTGGTTATTGCAAGGTTACTTTCCTTTAGGGGATGGCAAGGGTATATCAGACAGATTACCTCACTAGCACTGATTGGGTGAGTCCTGATTGACTGGTTTAAGATTCCACTTCTGGAAGAACTGAAACTGTAATTAAGTTTAGTTTTGGTTTGGTGATACTGAGCTTTGCGTATATAAGTAACTCCATTTTGGGCCTGTTGTCTTGTTGGAAAAAATTAATAAACAGAAACTTCAGCTAAATAGAGTTGGGAGAGCAGAATAGGGGGCTCTCACACCCTGGGTTTATACCAGAGCACAAAAGGAAGAAGAAAGATTGTTCTTTACTGGCAAGGACTCAGCCAATGAAAAGCCATGAACTCTGTTTTCTAGAGCCTTCCCAACTTCCTTCCCCCCTCTATAAAAGCATCTCCTTGCCTTGCCTTGCAGGGACTTGCACACGGCTCACCACGTTTGCAGAGCCTGAACTGCAATTCTCTGCTGATCCCAAATAAAGCCATCTTTGCTGGAGAAATACCTGGCAATCTATTTGTTTCAGGTCAACATCGTTAACAGGCTTTTGTTTTTCGTGCAGTTTGCCAAGGCTGTTCCTCTGCTTAGCCTACCGTTCACCATCTCTGCTTGTCACAGAATTCTACAATGTGTACCACACGTTTCATTGGTCCAATTGTACTTTCATCATTTTTTTAACATCTTTATTGGAGTATAATTGCTTTACATTGTTACGTTAGTTTCTGCTGTATAACAAAGTGAATCAGCTCTATGTACACATGTATCCCCATATCCCCTCCCTCTTGTGTCTCCCTCCCACCCTCCCTATCCCACACCTCTAGGTGGTTACAAAGCACAGAGCTGATCTTGCTGTGCTATGCAGCTGCTTCCCACTAGCTATCTGTTTTACATTTGGTAGTGTATATGTGTCAGTGCCACCCTCTCACTTTGTCTCAGCTTACCCTTCCCCCTCCCCGTGTCCTCAAGTCCATTCTCTACATCTGTGTTTTTATTCCTGTCCTGCCCCTAGGTTCTTCAGAACCAATTTTTTTTTTTTTTTTTTAGATTCCATATATATGTGTTAGCATACGGTATTTTTCTCTTTCTGACTTACTTCACTCTGTATGACAGACTCTAGGTCCATCCACCTCATTACAAATAACTCAATTTTGTTTCTTTTTGTGGCCGGGTAATATTCCATTGTATATATGTGCCACATTTCTTTATCCATTCATCTGTCGATGGACACTTAGGATGTTTCCATGTCCTGGCTATTGTAAATAGAGCTGCAATGAACATTTTGGTACATGACTCTTTTTGAATTATGGTTTTCTCAGGGTATATGCCCAGTAGTGGGATTGCTGGATCATATGGTAGTTCTATTTTTAGTTTTTTTAAGGATCCTCCATACTGTTCTCCATAGTGGCTGTATCAATTTACATTCCCACCAACAAATTTTAATCTCTGAAGACCCTTAACACTTTGTCACTTTGTAAACATTTGGCAACTGTTACATTTGGTTTTGAATTATAGTTATTGGGGGACCGATTATATTTAGACATACAGATATGAGACAAGATGGAGGGACTCAGGATCCAGGAAATAGCACAACTGCCCTTTAAGACCAAAGAGATGATAAGAAAAAGAGTGAAACCAAAATTGACTCCAGACTGTGTGGAGAGTTGGATGGGTGGGCACAGAGTTCAGAATATGTGGAATGCTCAGATGAGATTCAAGAAATGATTGGTACCAACATTTCTAAATGGGAGTGGAGTAAGGCAGGTAGCCTGTGACACTGAAGGTACAAGATAAGACAACCCTAGAGAAGCCAGTTATAATCAGAAAAATAACCAGGGCATAACTCCTGCCATAAAAGGGGATAGAAGAACCAGGCTGAATAAATGGGTGAAAATCAAAGTACGGCTCTTATAATTTCTAGGTTTGGGCAAGCATGGCATCGAAGAGGACCAGGAGAGCTTCGATCAATGTGAGCACTCAAGGATAATTCCTGCAGGTGTACCTGGCTCTGATTCTTAGCAAAAACCTAGCAGTGTTGCCTGAGCTCAGATTTGAGAGGCCTAGCTCAAGCCACAGCCGAATAAAGGGGGAAGGAGAGGGTAGAATTAGGTCTGAAGCTTTAATCTAATCACTGCTTCTGTCAGAGTTATCTCAAGAACAAGAAGAGTCTGAGCCCACTAATGCTGATGCTGGAGGTAACTGGGCAGGAGAGCTCCAGGCTGTGAGATTTTCTGAGTGGCAGATAATATGGAGGTAGGGCTGTGATACTTGATATTGATTTAGCTTTGTTTTGAACCAGTGGAGAGTAGCAGCTTGCCTCATTAGCATGTCTGTTGCTTAACGTATCTGATACCTTGCACATAGAAGGTACTCAGAAAAATTAAGATTGGTCGTAGTATAGGCTATTATGGCAGAACATCTCTGTAGCACAGCTGAAACTCAAGATCTGGGTCTTGTGCCTTTTTCCCCCTCATCTAGAAAATGTGGATAATAGTTTTATATTCTAAGGTTATTGTGAGAATTAAATGAGATAATTTATATAACAAAATAAAAACACATAGTAATTAGAAAGAATCCATACAAGCTAGAGATTATTTTGTCATTATTATTCATATCATCATCCTTTTAAAATTTTTGTATACTTTATAAAGTCCAATTACAGTAGAGCTGAGATGTTCCTCTTTTATTTTCTGTTCCACAGATTGAGAATAAGATTGCTATTAATTATTCATAATAAATCTACACTTCAGTCAAAATTGTTTATCGCTTTGAGTTGCTTATAATAGGCAACCTGTATAGATTATACAAAATTTCAACCTTTTATGCTTGCTTTTTTTCTTTTGCGTTACGTGGGCCTCTCACTGCCACGGCCTCTCGCATTGTGGAGCACAGGCTCTGGATGCGCAGGCCCAGCGGCCATGGCTCACGGGCCCAGGCGCTCCGTGGCATGTGGGATCCTCCCGGACCGGGGCACGAACCCGTGCCCTCCGCATCGGCAGGCGGACTCCCAGCCACTGTGCCACCAGGGAAGCCCTATGCTTGCTTTTTATAGACACTCACATCTATGTTGAATGTGGCATTTTTTCAATTAAAGAAGAAAAAGTGTAACATTTAAAGGTCGTATTGTTTATATCCTTAATAAATACAGTAAAATAAAATGCTAGTCTGAATATTTCATTAAGTAGCTAAGTTTGCTAGGCTGTCATTCTCAGAATTTAATTTAGAAGAAAACATCTACATTTTTCTTGGATGTTACATCTTATAAGTTGCAAATACTGACTGCAGCAAGTGAGTTTAATACAGAAAAATAATTAGAAAGCATAGCACTGTTGTTCCTGAAGGGGGGCAGCTCTGTTACAAAAAATACGTTAAAAAATAAACCTTCTTTTCTTGTGGACTAGAGTCAGTGGTCTTCAGAGCCTGGGGTTTATGCAAATATTTGGATGATTTTTAACTTGAAAGAGAATTGCTAAGTTACAAAATTTATCTCTAAAGAATATTCCCAGAGGCCTCTAACACAACTCATGTTATGCAAATACCATGAGTTGGACAAAACTATCAGCATATTGCCAAATGTATATAAGCAGTTAGATTAAAAAAATACTTACATAAAAATACTTTCTTATTACTAATATCATTTAATTTCAGAGTTCATCCAAAGTTTCCAGATCAGTCTCTACAGCTGCCAGTATTGTTAGTACATTTGAGACAATTTACTCCAGTATCATTTGCTCAGAGGTGTTGTCTCAGAAACAAACATTTCCAGTCCACTGGAATTCGTGTGTTGCAAAGTCTTGTCAAAGCTTGGGAGAATAATTGTATCTCCTTGAATGTGACGCTATTCATTAAATTACTTATAATAATAGTAATAGAACTAATATTGATGAAGATGCTGATGGTGAACACTACAGTGTTTGAATTTGAATGCTTATATGTACTAGGCTTTGTGTTAAGTGCTTTTTGTGTATTATCTCCTTTATTTGAATCTTTACAATGCCTTATTTACTGAGTAATATTATTAGTTTGTTTAGGAAATATTCATTGAGTGTCTATATACCTCACACTCTTACATGTTGGAAATTTGGAGGTGAAAAAAATATACAAGTTTCCTGCCTTCATAGAGCATATGTTTTTGGGTTCATTAACACTCTGGATTCAAGAGTTTACATTTTATTATTTATATATCATTAGGTTCCTGAAGCTCTCAAAGATTAGATAAGTTATCCAAGGTTGCACATGGTGTGTGGTTTTTAGTGTCCTTCCCTTTCAGATGTGCTAAGGATCACTTCACTTACAATTAGTATGGACAAATTTTTTTTTTCTCTATGGGGTATGTGGAAATGGTAAATTTCAAAAAAGCATGTCCTATATCTCATAGCCCCTCCCATATTCCTGTATTTATGAACTAGCTTTTGCCTTTGCTTTATTTTTTATTTTAATGTAGTCAAGCTACTTCAACACTAAGTGCGAAACTTGCTGACTGGCTAAATATTGATTTTTTAATTCTACACTTAATTTGTGCAACAAAATTATTTTTTAAATCATGACTGATATAAACCTTTTCAAATTCAAATATTGAGATGAACACATACTTTCCTCTTTCCTTTAAAGTGTTGGATTGAGTTGCGTTAATTATTTTTCTAAAGTCAAACTGTCTTTGCTTTGGATGTACCACTACCAAATGATTCAGCTCACATCTCCTAAGTATAAGAATATTATCCTGTAACCACAGTATCGTTATCAGGCCTTAGAGACTACCAGTAATTCCATAACATCATATAGTATCTAGTCTGTAATTTTTCACATTGTTGCAAATATTTTTCCTTCCCCTCAAGAGCAACTCAAGATTCTTACATTGTCTTTCATTGCTATGTTTTTTTCAATCTAGAAAAATATTTTTCTTGTTTTCTTTTTCTTTCTCTTCAGCTTTTATATTAATACCCAATACTGAAGACACTGGGTATGCATATTTTTAATCATGATACAAACTCACATCCTAGGCCAGAGTCAACTTCCATATCATAATGGTTAAGTAGAGTTTTTCTGTTCTCTCCTTTACAGACACTTTAGCTATATTTGGCTTCAATATTTATGTAGAAAGTACTTTTCCAGGTCATTTTGATAATGGGTCTAACTAAAGACTCATTGGTTGTGTTTGTGAGTACATTCAAATTGCAGCTCCTAAAGCTTAAATCCAGTGTTGATGATCATGTGAGACTTTTGGCTTGACCTTCTGACCACCAAGGTTTGAGTACCCTCTTCTTTGATGAAGCTTTCACGATTTTTCATCTTTGGTTTGCATTCAACCAGATAATTTTTTTACATGTAAGTATTTTATCCAAGGCCTTCCCTGGCTGTCCAGCGGTTAAGGCTTCACCTTCCCATGCAGGGCGTGCGGGCTCGATCCCTCGTCAGAGAACTAAGATCCCACATGCCTTGCAGCCAAACAACCAAAACATAAAGCAAGTAATATTATAACAAATTCAATAAAGACTTTAAAAGTGGTCCACATCAAAAAAATCTTTAAAAACATTTGTTTAATAAACAAACGTTAATTTGCCATTCTTGTTTTTGTTAACCAAAAAAGTCATGCATCTTTTTTACATACTAATAGCCTCTATTACCCCCACCCCACCCCCACCCAAGAAAGATTGTATTCAGAACATATGGCTAGTGAATTAAAGTGTTATAAACATTGGAAATCTATCAGTGTATTAAAACCACTACTGTAAGAATTTTGCATTTGTTATAGAATATAAATTTCTCTGAGGTTATAATGATTGTATAGCTTTTTAGCTAAAGAGAACTTATTTATTTGCCTAATCCCCTAATTTTCCATTGGAGGAAATTGAAGAATGGAAATGTGACTTGTGCTGGGTCACAAAGCTAATTAATGGCCCATAGCAGGAGATGTTCCCAGGATGCTTGACTCCTAATCAAGTGTTCCTCTAAAGGGCAACCTGTACCAGATAATAGAAAGTTCAACCCACATATGTATGGTCAATTAATTTATTACAAAGGAGCCGGGAACATACAATGGAGAAAGGACAGTCTCTTCAATAAACAGTGTTAGGAAAACTAGACAGCCACATGCAAAAGACTCAAACTAGATCACTATCTTACATCATATACAAAAATTAATTCAAAATGAATTAAACACTTGCATGTAATACCTGAAGCCATAAATCTCCTAGAAGAACATATAGGCAGTAAGCTCCTTGACATGGGTCTTGGTGATGATTTTTTGGATTTGACACCAAAAGCAAAGGCAACAAAAGCAAAAATAAACAGTGTATCTACATCAAACTAAAAAGCTTCTGCACAGCAAAGGAAACCATCAACAAAATGAAAAGGCAACCTACTGAATGGGAGAAAATATTTGTAAATCATATATCTGATAAGGTTTTAATATCCAAAATATATAAAGAGCTCATACAACTCAGTATCAAAAAAACAATTTGATTAAAAAATGGGTAGAGAATCTGAATAGACATTCTTCCGAAGAAGACATACAGATAGACAACAGGCACATGAAAAGGTGTTCAACATCACCAATCATCAGGGAAATGCAAATCAAAACCACAATGAGATATCATCTCACACCTGTTAGAATAGCTGTTATCAAAAAGACAACAAATAACAAGTGTTGGTGAGAATGTGAAGAAAATGAGAACTTGTGCACTGTTGGTAGGAATGTAAACTGGTGCAGCCACTATGGAAAACAGAAAGGAGGTCCCTCAAAAAATTAAAAATAGGACTACCATATGATCCAGCCATTCTACTTCTGGGCATTTATCTGAAGAAAATGAAACTACTAACTTAAAGATGCATGCACCCCTAGGTCCATTACAGCATTATTTGCAATAGCCAAAAAAAAAAACCACCTAAGGGTCCATGGATGGAGGAATGGGTAAAAGAGATTGCCTCTCTGGCTGTCTATCTATAAATATAGATAGATTATGGAATATTATTCAGCTCTAAAAAAGAATGGAATCTTTTTTTTTTAACATCTTAATTGGAGTATAATTGCTTTACAATGGTGTGTACTTTCTGCTTTCTAACAAAGTGAATCAGCTATACATATATCCCCATATCCCCTCCCTCTTGCATCTCCCTCCCACCCTCCCTATCCCACCCCTCTAGGTGGTCACAAAGCACCCAAGCTGATCTCCCCGTGCTATGTAGCTGCTTCCCACTAGCTAGCTATTTCACATTTGGTAGTGTATATATGTCCATGCCACTCTCTCACTTCGTCCCAGCTTACCCTTCCCACTCCCCGTGTCCTCAAGTCCATTCTCTACGTCTGCGTCTTTATTCCTGTCCTGCCCCTAGGTTCTTCAGAACCATTTTTTTTTCAGATTCCATATATATGTGTTAGCATATGGTATTTGTTTTTCTAAAAGAATGGGATCTTGACGTTTGTGAAAACATGGATGGACCTTGAGGACATTCTTTTAGTGAAATAAGGTAGACAGAGAAAGACAAATGCCATGTGGTCTCACTTATATGTCAAATCTAGAAGAAAAAAAAAAACCCAGAAAAATCAGCAACAAAAAAAAAGCAAGCTCGTAAATACAGAGAACAAGTTAGTGGTTGCCAGAGGCAGGGGTGGGAGGGTGGGCAAAATGGGTGAAGGGAGTCAAAGGTATAAACTTCCAGTTATAAATTTAAAAAGTCAGGGTGTAATGTATAGCATGGTGACTATAGCTAATAATACTGTATTACAAATTTGAAAGATGCTGAGAGAATGGATCTTAAAAGTTCTCATTACAAGAAAAAAAATTCTGTAACTATATGTGCTAACAGATGTCAACTAAACATATGTGTGATCTTGTTGCAATATATACAAATACGGAGTCATACTGTATACCTAAAAGTAAAATAATATTCTATTTCAATTATATATCAATTTAAAAAGTTCATTCTTTAAAAATTCACTGTTAGCATAGAAATCAAATATAGATGAAAAATATTTCCTTATTTAAACAATGCATCACATTACAAACAATATATTCTACTGGAAGCCTATTAAATGATTCTCTTGCCATCTGATGCTACATTGGTTTTTGTGAATTCAGCTCAAGTCCTAAGTAGCTATGTAACTCGGTCTGCAAAACCAGCAGGCACGTCCTTATTCAGTAAGATTCAAAATATTTTATGAGTGAATGGTGTATGATTTATAAGTGCCAGTTAGGGTCTCTCCGGTCCTTGACATGCAATACCACTTTCTTCATCAAGGGTTAGTAAGCACAGGACCCAAGTTTCCCTCCTAATTCCCCATTATGTACCTTCTCCCTGACACAAGGCCATGACAGCATCACTGATCAGCCTTGGCCTTCCTTTTGACTTCGTCTGCATGTAGCCTCACCCTTCTTGGCCACCCAGTGCTCCAGGAAATCCCTAAAAATGAAACGGAGTTGGCAAATGAAGTGAAACTTGTTTAGCCTCCTGGTAGATATTATCTTCTTTTGCTTACACTCTGGTAGATATTATCTTCCTTTCCCCACCTCATCTATTTATCTTGAAATCACAGAAGCATTTATTTTAATAGCTTGGACTTCGAATGTACAGACACAAATTAACTTTTTTTGACATGAGGATATTACAGGGACTCATCGTGACGTAGTGTGGCAATACAATTCTGAATTTCTTGGTTCTTTTTGCTCTTTCCATTGTTATGTCTTCATTTTTCCCGTGATTAGTGATCTGGCAACCAATAGGTCTCCTCTTCCCTTCCATAAAACAGTACAGTGTCCAGGGAGAAAAATGCCACCCCTGGATATTCCTTTTTAAGGACCTATTTACCTATCAGCAGAGTCAGTTTCACAGTTATCTTGGGATTCTGCAACAATTTTCCCAGGTGTTGGGCAGGCAGGAATCATGGTGTATGTGTTAGCACAAGTCCGTAATTGCATCCTCGCCAGTACGGGATTAGGAATAAGAGGCAACCCTCATTCCATCTGCACGGTCCTCTGACACTTAGACTTCTGCTGAAAGGGAGCAGGTTATTGGAACTTAACTTTCCACAGAGGGGTCTCAGATATATTCTTATTTAGAATTAACCTCAATTTCATATTCATTAATGAGCTCGGTGATGCAGCCACTCAGAATATTTCCCTGGAAAGTTGTCAGCGTTAATCATCAGAAATAAAATCGTTGCCACCTCGACATTCTTTATCCAGTGTGAAGCTCATAACCACCTCCTCCTTGCTTGTTATAATGATATCCTTGAGGGTATTTACCAGTTTTACTGAGAAAATACTGGCAGTCATTCAGAGTTTTCAGTCCTCCCTCGATAACAAACATCATCATAAGCATTATGTTCTCTGTTAAACAATAAAAGTTGTGAATATTGATTTTAATTCACCCAGAATGCTTCTACTGCCCTTTAATAGCTGGTGCGGACACGGATGGTAAGGTACCTTTTATTACTCTGTCATGTAAGGAGCTCCTCCTTGAAATGCACTATCTTTTGGACAAGTCCAAATGCTTCTTGTTTGTTCCCTTTTATAAGGTATAAATGGAGATACCAACAATGTTAGTGGTGGCTCCAGAATGGGTTTGAGAAGAGAATGGTACCACCCTTCTGTGTGGAGAGGGCTGGTACTGAGTGTGTTCCTGAGCATTTTTCAGGTTGAGGGCACCTCTTACATCAGAACTTACATCAGTTCACTGTCACATGAAGTGCCTTGTTTTCGTAGCAGACTGACATCAGGGACCGAATAGGACAGGTTTGCAAATGCTGCAGTCATGGACCAATGGAAAAGCCACAAAATGGCTTGTAGTGGTCTGAACAGCAATTTAGAGCTAGGAAGGTGATGTACATCATTAGGGCACAAGGACCAAATGTTAATAATTAGAGATATTTCATGTCTTCCAAGATAATCCCCCTATCTGCAATTTAAAGGTCTCAGCAATGGAATATGGCCCCTCATTCCTCCTCTTTTGCTTTCTCTACACTTTTTCTCACTCTAGTATTTTTTTTTTTTTTTTGGCCTTGCCACACAGCTTGCAGGATCTTAGTTCCCTGACCAAGGATTGAACCCATGCCCCCTGCAGTGGAAGCGTGGAGCCCTAACCACTGGACCACCAGGGAATTCCCCTCATTCTAGTCTTAACATAGATGCTAGACAACGTAACAAAAAGCTTAGACAACTAGGTACTAGATTATGGGGAAAAAATTTTGTTAAACCCCAGAATTAACTCCAGTCTGGTTTACCATCTTGGCAAATCCTATGTTTTAACTTAAAATGGGTAGTTTATGTTCTCCAGGAAGATATGCTAAAAGAAACATTATTTTAGGGTGCACCGTCCTCAGGCACCCCGCCAAGCACCCCTGTGCTTGGGAAGTGGAAGCTGTTTTCTGCAGCAGTCCAGCTCTGTCTCAGCTGGCCCTTCTGTTCGTGACTCCAAGAACTTCCCTTCCCAAACATCCACAGTAGGGAGCAGAAGCTCAGGCCAGGGAGATGTGTGGCGTTCCTCAGACAAGGGAGCGTACAGGAATACACTTTACCAAAGGACTAGGATGATTTCTGGCCAGAACTCTGCACTTAGACCAGGTGGTTGATTTTTTCTTGTACTGACCTTCTCAGATGTGGCCGTGGCTGCTCCTCCCAAGTTTCACCAACTTCCTAAGACTCACACCCTGTTTGCCTTTCTTGATCCACTCCTAAGCTTGAATCTAGACTGTTCTTTGCTGCAGCTCCTGCAAATCATTTTTTCATGGCTGAGGACTCCCCGGCCAATATGAACAATTGACCCTCAAATCAGTGAGATGAATTAATCACTTATTTCTTTCCTAGCATCAACCCCCCTTCACCTACCCCACCAAATTAATTAGGATCTAAACCTTACCTGAGAAACGATAGGGTTTACCAAATCAAGCAAACAGTTAATGTGACTGCGTTCTACGCCAGCATCTTGTCATTCATCAAAGACAGCAATTCTTTAGGAAAAGAATAATCACATCTCTTCTAATATTTTTAATATAAAAGCTAATGCTGTTTTCCTGGCAATTTTAGAGTTCATGTGAAATGTACTCAAAATTAGAAAACAATATTGAGGGAAAAAGTGACTGCATTCTTATTACTGTCATAAAAATAATAATACTTTTAGTTATGTAGTTTAATGACTAATTCAGATTGTCATAAGCTGCTTTTATTGAGTGCCTATAAAAATATGGAATGTATTTGACAGTGTTTATTTCTTATTTCTGGTAATATTTCGTGACCATCTGTCAGACTTCAGGCTGCTACAAGCAAAAGTATTTTGTGTTTCTCAAGATCAACAAAGTATCTTTGCTTCAGAGAGAATCTAATCCTCCTTGTGGGAACTGACTATACAAATGACCTTATTTGGGGGAAGGACCCTTTCTAAATTTTTTCGTTTATTTCACTGTGCTAATTTCATGCAGTCTAAGTACCAGTTACCTTAGAGTGAGCTCCTTTTCTCTTAGTTATTTTTGAAATATTATAATAAAAATTTTATTGAATTGCATACCTCCAAAGAAGGTAAAATGTAGTTCTGATATATTATTTTCCTACTAGTGGATATTAACTTCTGTTCTCTAACTTGTCACTTTTATGGTTGACTAATAAAAAGTTACAAATTGACTTAATTTGGAGGAACTGTCATGGACAGAGTAATTTGTAAGAATTTTAGAAGAATGAGATGTAAATTAGGAGTGAGAAGCAGAGAGAAGCATGTATTGGGCCAGAGGAGGAGACTTGGTAATGTTTGGGGGTATTTGATCACTGTGAGTCTAACCAATGTGTGATAGGAGATAGATATTTGCTTCCAGAAATTTCTTTCATTAAGCATAGGAATCTACTGGATAATGTAAGCTTGGAGAAAAAAATGATTATAAATTCATCTGAAAAAAGATGTCCATCTCATACTCTCCAACCAAATATTAATACATTCCAGATTATTTTTAAGTTTGAAAGAAAATAATTAAAGTACTGGAAGGAAATATAAGTGAGTGATAATACAACCTTATGAAAGCAATGGACTATCTAGGTATGACAACAAAAATTAAAATCATAAGGGAAAGCGTTTGACAATAAGAATTTTTTAAAACTTCCTTTTGACAAAAATGGCTTAAAGATTACCTAAGAAAACTGTTTGATATATACAGATATAGATATATAGATACAGTGACAAAGGGTTAATATATCCAAACATGATACACTTTTTTCTCCAGGCCTTTATTCCTTTTCCCTCTCCATGAAATGTTCTTCTGTCCTTCTTCACCTGGCTCATTCCCATTTACTCTTCAATTTCAATTTAAGCCTTTCTTCCTTGCATGGTCTTTTCTGATGGCCTGATTCTCTGACCTCTCTTACCATACTTTCTGTGCCAGGGAATTATTTACCAACCCAGCTGTCTTTTTTAGTGTCCCTCTTCTTTGGTAGACTTGAGGCACCATAGGGAAGGGGCCATGTTTTATATTCACTGTGGTATCTGCAGCTCCTAACACATAATATCGAGCATATAGTAGGTCTCAATATTATTTGCCATTGAAATGAATGATTTGTTAAAGAGCTTATTATGAACTACTAGATGAACAAGCAATTCAAAAAGAACACACATGCAGAAGTGGCCAAACATGAAAACGTGTGCTGCTTCAATAACAATCAAACAAATATTAACTCATATGTTTACGTATATATCTCCATTTTCTATAATTGTGTATGCATTTTTGTCAGAATACCTAAGAAAATGAATAATGTCAGCAATGTCCTGTCAGGGTGTGATGGCACATGTATCTCATAAGCCGCTTCTGGCAGGAATTTCAGCAGGTACACATTCTCTGTGAAAACAGTATCGTTCACACAGAAATTTATATTAAGAAAATAATTTGTTTAATTGAACAAGGATGCATATAAAGCAAAGCTTTGATAGTACTGTTTTACAAAATTAAAGAATCAGAAATAAGCTAAACGTTTATCTGTAAGATACTATTTTTAAAATATGGGCACAGCCATCCAAATATTGCAGTATTACCAATGCAGCTATGAAAACATACGATATATCTAGCGTTATGGAGATAAAGAAATACCCATGTGAAGAATAATTGAAAAAGAGGCTCTCTATATGTATCTATGATTATGTGTGGATATAGGATAGTGGGATCCCGTTTTTTTGCAAAATACATTATAGATACATAAATATTTAAATATTCTGAAGAAAAATTGTGGAAGAGTATACCTGCAATATTAAAAGTGCTTATATCTTGGTACTTACTAGCATTACATACTAGTTATTCTGTTGACCTATGATTTCTTTCAATGCAATAATTTTCGTATAAATTACAATATCCCTAAGAAGGGTGAGTAAATAGAAAGATAACCAGACAGATCAACAGAGAGGGATAATGAGACATGAAGGTACAGACTGATTTTGGGTTCTCACAAAAGCAAGAGCTTGAGAGAAAAAAATTGCATGCAGATGGTTGATTCTGGAAGACCATCCCAGGGAGGAGGCATTAGGAACAGGAGAATGAAAGAGGGAAGGAGATAAAATCCATTAAAGACCATGTTATCAATTTGACCACCACCTCTGGTGACAAGTTGCTTGATTCCATGGACCTTGAAGGTAAGATTGATTGTGTCTTCTGTGTGGTGGAAGAAAAGTCTGACCTTCATTGCTTCCACTGTGCACCCATATCTCTGTGGCGGTGAGGAACTCAGGAGTCAAGCTCTGCCAGGTGGATGTGACTGAGCTACTTGGAAGGAAATAATGAGAGAAATGCAAATAATTATTGTAATTGTTAATTTTGGAGTGAACATGGCTGGGATAAAATACTAGCAGTAAAATTGGACTTAAAAGCATTCCTTTGAGAATATCAGTTACCGGTTGGGAAAATTCCCTTGGCTGTCCACAGCAGTTTCAGCTTTGATTCTGTTTCTGAGGACAGAGAAAGTGCACACAAGGAAAGATGCATTCAGTCTTTCATGAGTTTCTAGCGTGGATCACGAAAGAGTCCAGGAGAGACTTTGGCCCCATTTCAGAAATGGGATCTAAAGAGCAGATACCTGGTTTGGGTCACTAGGGAGTAGGGTCAGCAATGTAAACTAAGTAAGGGAGTGTCCTGTTAAACATATCTCTGCCAATTAGGGATTCATTTGTATCCAGAAAATATTTTTAGGTCCTGACTCCCGATAAGGGTATGATAACTGAGATCAACCATACTGAGTGTATATTTTAATTTAGGATTAAAGGGTAGGGATGTTTTAAGTGCTAGATACTTCCGTTTGGAATATTGAAGTGGCCTGGTGACAATTATGTTTCTCTCAGCAGTGCCTCACCAACTCTCTCAATGCTGCCGTTTTTGGACTAGAAGAAATTAGAATTCATAAGAATTGTTTTTAGGCATGTATTCAAGAATCTAAATATAAAAAGTCATTAAATTTTTTTAATCAAGAATTTTTTTTAATATAGCATTGGGATCTCATTTGTTCAGCTGTGGACAATAACATGTTGCTTATGCCCTGATTAAATATGCTTACGTTGAAGAGCAGATCTATTTGCATATAGAAAATGTGAACAGGCATGAATGGGAAATAGTATCATAAGGGAGATCATTTGCATACATAGATGAATGAATCTGAGGTTTAAAAATGAATGAATCTTACCAGGTCCATGCTCTTAGGATTAAAGAAGTTAATATCACTGAAGTTCTGATTAAATTAGAAGTGTTCTAAAATGTGACTAATTGCCTTTTCCAAATGAAGAACAATGTGGAAGTAGGTACTTTTTTTTCTTTTTAATTAAGGCATAGTCATTCATTTCAAGTATTTTATATTTAATTCAGCATAATTTAGTTAATAGGAACATGATCCAGAGGTAAAGGAAAATGCTAGGATCATTTGCACAGGGCTGCTTAAACTCCGTTGAAACTGAGCTTCACAGGCCAAGGGACTCATTTAGACCCCAGTTCCCCTAACTCTCAAAGAAATGTGGAATGCTTAAAGAGACAGAAAGAAGTCTGCTAAGTATTTCTACTTGAAGAGAGAATTTGAATTAAAAGGTATTTACTTTTGCCAGCTTGAATATTTATGTCCTCCAACTCTTTATACATTTTTTTTTTTCTTTTTTTGTGGTACGCAGGCCTCTCATTTCTGTGGCCTCTCCCGTCACACAGCACAGGCTCCAGACACGCAGGCCCAGCGGCTACGGCTCATGGGCCCAGCCACTCCGCGGCATGCGGGATCCTCCTGGACCGGGGCACGAACCCGTGTCCCCCGCATCGGCAGGCGGACTCTCAACCACTGCGCCAGCAGGGAAGCCCCCTTTACACATTTTAATTGAGGAAATAGATATCCATTTGTCCAACTGATTGCCTCCTTACACTGCCCCAAATACATTTTTTCTCTTCCTAATGAACTAAAATCTTCACCCTAGAGGAAACACTTGTGGTCATCTATCTTTTCCTTTAATTCCATTCCCAACTGTTTTTTTTTTGTTTTTCTGACCCTTTCAGCCCATACTAATTCCTATACCCTTCCCTTACAAGTTGTTTTGGTATATGTTGGAAATACTACTGAAATATCAAGTTTCCCGACATTCTTCACCTTGCCTTGAAAGTAGGCTGTGACACACTGGATTACTGATCTCAATCTTTCAGTCTTTCAGTTAAATGACAGAGCTATTCCCTCACCCATGGGTGCTGCACGTGACCATGGCACTTGCTCTGTCCAGTAGACTATGAAGAAAATAGTGGTTTGTTTGTTCCAAGCTAAGGCCTCAATGATCCTCCCTGTTCTCCGACTCAAACTCTTGTCATCCACTGATAACTTGCCTCAGGTAGCCACAGATCCAAGGAGAGGGAAGAGATGACTAGAACAGATCAGAACCTAACTCAAAGTCTGGAAGCAAATCCAAGTGATCTGTAGGCTCGAGCAGAGCAGCCCCAGGCAAACCTGTGTGTAAGAAAAGAAAGCCCTTTTCTTGTGAGCCACTGATTTTTAGGGTGGCTTATAATGCAACAGTTACAGTGATAGATGACAAAATTCATTCCTTTTACCGACTGAAATCTAACAACTTCCTTCTACTCTTCTAGCCTCACTTAGGTAAAAAATTGCTAATTTATCTATATCATTTGTAAGGTTATCAAATCCATTCGGATAATTGCAGTCATTCTGTAGTGCAAGCTGACACCATCTATTCAAATTAAACATAAGCCTTCCCTACAACCATGCACTCCTGCGTATATATCCAAAAGAAACACTCACCCAGGCCCACAGGGGCATCTATGAAATCATTTAAGTATAATTTGTATTGTCAGAAGTTGGATATAATTGGAGTGAAGCCCGCAGCAGATCAAAGGGTCTACTGAATCCAAACAGACAAATAGGCAATAAAACTAATCAATAACAAAACAAAAATTCTGTCATCTCTCATTCAGGAGATGAAAGATATCTGTAAACCATTGATCCATTTACAGTCTCATCAAATAATCAGACCATAAAATCAAATCTTCAGTCATTGCTGCCACCAATGGGGAATAATAACTTATCCGTCTTTAACAAACCAAAAGCAAAAACAAAACACAAAATCACTCCATGCCCACCCACCATGGAGTATCATGCAGCAATTTGAAGAAAGTCATAATTGAACACATGGCAACAGGCAGAATTTTGAAAACATGGTATTGAGTGAAGAAAACAAAATAATGAGATATGTAACATAATGGCATTTATGAAAACTAAAAAACATATGTATGCTCATGAACATGTATAAATGGAAAATACCAACATTTAAAAACATCAAAACAATTCTCTGGGAGGGAAGTAAGGGATGGAGTATGAGATATGAACATTACCACAAACAAAAGGTGGGACAAGAAGAGAGCTTTGAAGTGACCAAAGACAAGAGTATGCCACAGACCAAGAGTATCATGGAATCAAACCTATCCATCTGAGTTTAAAAAAAAAAGTATGTTATAAAGTCTTCCCTCCAAACAGTGTAAAAATAACTATATTATTTTTTCTGATAGTTTTTAAAATGATTGATTTTTTTCATTTTGTCAGTTGATATATTTGAACTGGATTATACTAGATAGTACTGTAAGATTGTGAGTTAATTTTGTTTTCTTTCCAAATACCTTAATCTCTCAGTCTCTTATTGAATAATCCTTATTTTTTCCACTGATCTGTAATGCCTCTGTTAACATATATTAAATTATACTATATACTCTGTGAACTCAAGGCTATTTCATCTTTTATTGAATTGTTTTCCTATTTTTTGTACTATTATCCCAATGCTTAAATATTGTTTATCTGATTTTAAAAGGCTTCCCTGGAGATGCTCAATGGATGTACTCGACAGAACTGGATAAACTTCCTCACTGCAGGAGTGGGTAAGTCTCATTATGGTAACTCCAAAGTCATAGTGGAACTTGGCTGATTTTTTTTTAAAAATTTAATTTCTCCTCTTCAATAATTTTCTGTTATGCTGTATTGTGTTGTGTTTTTGGTTTGTTAAAGGCAGATAAGTTGTTATTCCTTACTGGTGGCAGCAGTGATTGGTAATTTGTTTTATGGTCTGATTACTTGCTGATCACTGTAAATAGACTAAAGGTTTATTGAGATCTTTTATCTTTTGGATGAGAGATGGTGGAGAAACTGTTTTGTTATTCTGATTTGTTTGATTGCCTATTCTATTTAAGTTCAAATCAATTACAAATTTTATGACCACTGGTGAGAAAAAAATGTTCTTTAGTATCTAGACTGGTAAATTTTTGTGTTTCTGTATTTATTCTTTGCTAAAATTGGAGAATTGCAATTATAAATATCCTCTATGTCTGTACATCTGGTATCTGTAATTCAGAATGGCCTTTACCTCTAATTGTGATTCTGTGATATTTTCCTATTTCTTGAGACTATTAAAGATTTAGATGAAAGAGACCCAGTTTGGGGAGGTATGGATGCAGGCATAGGGGCTTTCCTCAAACCTGGGTATCTGATTCAAAGTTGGGGAGAACATTTAGACCCCAGTATAATCTCTCCAGGCAGAAATTACTGAACATGATGAGGTTAACCATATCTTACAACATTTTTGTGAGACAATGTAATGTTTGCCTTCTCTCTGCTTTATTGTAACATGAGTGTCACAAATTTGGATGGAAATTTCTCAGATGAATTTTACACTCATTCCATGTTCAGTTTCTAACAATCACATGAAAGTTTTATGTCTGAGGAAGGTGCACAAAGATGTTCATGTAGCATGTCTGAGAATAATGGTTAACAGTCACAATTTATTATTACTATTATTATTTGTCCAAGAGAAAAAGGACAAAATCTTGAGAAGCTTGCAAGGTGTTTGGATAAATCAGAATTTGACCAATGGTCACCCGAAACACCCAAAGCAAAAACACACACAACCACACACTTTGAGCCTGCACCCAGAAGCAGGTGCACAGTGCACAAGTGTCTGTGTTGTGTTTTACAGAGAGCCTGGAGCTGAACAAGGACATTTACATGGCTCAAGTAGAAACAAGTAAAATTTTAATTTTAAGCATCCCTTTTCTCTTTCCCTCCCTTTTAGGAGCTATAAATAACAAGCAAGTAATTTTTTTAAAAAATTACCCTCATTTTCTAATTCAGAAGATCTCTTTCTAGCTCAGACCTCCAAAACCAGCTCTGAGACTCTCTGGTCCTAACTTGTACAAAAGCTGGTTAAACAGCTCCTCCCTCGTTTCAGGGCTGTTCTCTCTCCTCCTCTAGTTGCAGCAAGGCTTTTACAGCAGTATAAAGATGCTGTTCCTCTAGTCACACACATGTTCATCACTCAGGACAAAAGTCAGTTATGGTTTAAGTACCAAATCTCTCTTTTGGTTATATCAATGCAGTTTGATGTTTATATTTCTGTTTCTTCTTTTCCCCCTCTATTCATTTGCTAATTGTTTTCTTTTTCCTTTATTATTTTTAAATGTTCAATATATTTCAGAAGTGTTTCATATAACTGGTATATAGTTGGATTTAGTTATGTAAATTAATTTGAGCTGTATCCCATTACATTTCCATTTTTTCTTTTCTTTCTTTTGTCTGCTTAATTGCCCTTCTACTTTTTTTTTACTTTTACATGTTTAGTATATTTCAGAAACGTTTTGTATAATCAGCATTTAGTTGGGTGTAGTTATGTAAACTAATTTGAGTGCTATCCCAGTTTATCAAGGTTATGGTCATCTTGTACCCATTGTGCCTCATTCTTGGATTTTGAGGATAACATTTTTCTGCATAATTCAAAACTCTCTAAGCTTTCTCTTTGCTTGTAAGCAAAATTTATAAAACACTTTAAATTCCATGAGGCATCACTGCCACAATCCTTCCACTTTCCACTTGATAACAGCTTTCTTTAGATCCAGATGCAGTAGACCCCCAACCCTTCTATTTCTGACCTTTTTAATCAAAAGGAAAGGCAGTGTACTGTGAACCTAGTGAGAGAGAAGGTAAGGCATCCTGAAACAGCGACTTCACCTTTCAGCTTTCCATATTCCCTCTACTGGAAGATGGATATAATAATAGTACTGGCCTCATGAGTTTTTTGGTTAGGAATAAATGAGGTAATATATGTAAACTTCTTGGCATAGTGCCTGCCGCATAATAAACAGGAAATGTATGTAATTACTATTATTACTGTTTTTATTTTTACTGCAAATGAGGTTTGGCTGGTTTTTAAGAGCCCTCGTGCCTGGACTAATACATTTGGAGCATCCGGAGTTGGTAGTGACTTCATTGCTTCTACTTTAGGAATCAGCAGTGTGTAGGAGAGACTGCAAGCCAGGAGGTTTTAGCATAGTTTAGGCAAATCAAGATGCCTGGCTCCTGCTTCTTTTCTTTTTGCTTTTTCTTGCAAATTCCCAAGTGAAAGGCAGCATCGCACTGGTGAAAGAGCAGAACACTTCTGGGTTTACTTCCCGGTTTTGTCACTTACCACGTATTAACTTTGGGGAAATAATTTAAATTCAGGCAGCCCAAGCATCCTTATTAAAAGGGGTAACAGCAACATGTATCTCCTAAGTTACTTTGGAGTGCTGAAGGAGATAGTGTGTGTGGAGCGCTTTCATAATCATAAAGCACTATTCAGATGTCAGTTATTTAAGTAAAGACTTTCAGGAATGTCAGACTTAATGCTGTAAACAAAAACTAAATCAGAGTTCTTGGAAAAGTCGGGTAACAGGGCAAGAAACATTTTTCACATCCCTTTACCCCACCCTCCCCCTCCCATAGAATAACTTCCTGGATGTTTATTTTCCTTCTTAAGATACTTCCCTTCTATCTAATTATGCAGCATTCTACAGTTTCATCAGCTATCAGCAAAATCAAGCTGTCCTTACTTGACTTAGAGTATCATAGAAATGATAAACTAAACAGCTTAGAATAGCACAAACCAGAGAGCGTAATGCAACCGTCTCAAGTTTAGAGAGAGACGGTTAACCATTCTGTGCAGATTGTACAAGTTAACTTTTAGGAGCTGATTTAAACTGCACATGTTCAATAGTATCATGGTTTGTATTTAACAGCATTTGTTAAGTACTCATTACCATGTGACCTTCATATCAACAGTGTAAAACTGTAAATTAAAGAATAGCTTTAAAATTGTCTTCAATACTGACCTAAGAAATAAAAAATCTATCAGTTTCCAAGCTTTGAATATAACTTGTATGATTTGAGAATAGTTCATTCCTTAGCTATCTTAATATTTATTCTTTAATAGACATGTCTCCCTAAGTCAAAAAATGTTTATCAAGAATAACATTTTTTAAATGTCACTTTTCTGCTATTCTTTTTAATGTTCCTCAGAAAAAGCATAATGCACTCTCTCAGACAACTCTCAGCCTTCTATTAATGAATATGATCTTCTCTAAGCCTTGAAGGATGTGATTTCTGGTGATATAATCAGAGACATACGTTTACATATTTCAAGATCTGAGATGCCCCACCCTCTCCCCAAGGGCTCAGACCATTTTATATAGATCATACTCTTTTTTGAAGGAAGGGTTGCCTGATTTCTGTCTAAGATGTCTCATCTAGTGTAAGAGTCATTTAAACTTAGCTAAGTTAATTTTCATCCACAGAACATCTGAGGGGCTAACTCTCTGATCTGGTTCTATATCTGTCTATTATCAGTTCAGTTCTACATCTCTGTTCCCAACCACAATTCCCCTAACTCCAGAGGCCAGGCTGGTAGAAGATACTAGGAAGGTCCATCTGTACTGCAATGGACCAGGGTGTCCCTGGTTCAAAAACACACTTCCTATGGGTTGTAGAGAAAAGCTACTTGCATTCTATGATCATTAAAAAAAAAAAAAAATCCCAATTCCTTTTTGCATTCCTTATCAGGTGCTCTCTACATTATTTTACCTTAGTGAGGGTGAGTCTGAAATTTCTAACCCGTAATAAAAGTGCCTTCCCTCCTTTGGTGTTTTCACAAAGACTGCACGTTCACAGCAGACTTTCATTCTTGACAACTGAACAAATGATCATCTTGCTAATTCCATATTCATGTGTGACTCATGACTCATCCAGCAGTACTGTCAAGCCGCCTTTGTGAGAAGCAACAGCTGCTTTACATTAACCATAATTACTAAACAGCTTTTCTTTAAAGATGGGCAGAAAAAAATTCCTCTGTCTTAAAATGTAGATAGCTTTTCAGGTTTAGAAGACTACATTTGGTTGAGGAGTCTATATTTTACAGTCGGTTTATGAACTCTGACACTCTGTCTCCTTTCTCCCCTCAAAAAGGCTGTGTGGAACAATGGAGGGCCTGAGAGTCAAGAGGCTTGGTCCCCATGTTTATGTTTTTTGCTCACCACTAGCTGGACATCTTTAGGACTTTTGATTTAATGAGCCATCTGAATGTTTTCGAGGTAAAATAACTGTGAGCCTCATGAAAATGTAAGCTTGTGTTTCTCTCTGTAGGCTAAGCACTTTATTTTCTGTTTTTTTATCACATGTCCATGGTTTTTATCTGACTTTTAATAGACTCTTTGGTCCTCAACAGGTTAATAACTACTGCTAAATGCAGCGATTCTCATAATGGGGTTCAGTTTCATGGGCTTTTCCATTCTCCCAATCCTCATCCAAAGATGATCAGAATAACATCACAACCAAAAGGAAAAAGCTATCTTTTCATTAAAAAAATATGTAAATCCATGGGGCTTCCCTGGTGGTGCAGTGGTTGAGAGTCCGCCTGCCAATGCAGGGGACACGGGTTCGTGCCCCAGTCCGGGAAGATCCCACATGCCGCGGAGCGGCTGGGCCCGTGAGCCATGGCCGCTGAGCCTGCGCGTCCGGAGCCTGTGCTCCGCTAACGGGAGAGGCCACAGCAGTGGGAGGCCCGCGTACTGCCAAAAAAAAAAAAAAAAAAAGTAAATCCAGACTTCATTGTTGTAGATTTAATTCTAGATTACTCTGAACAAGGCTAAATTTTGAGTCAGTCACTGAGAAGAGAAATTATTTTGAAGATGATATGTTATGAAATTTACTACACTAATGGAAGATTTTCTGTATGCTGCTCTTTAGAACAAAGGAGAGGAATCAAGTGCAGGCATAATTATTTATTGTTAATAGCAATAAAAGTGGTTCTTTCTTGTCTCTAGGTGTGTTTCTGCTAGCATGTGGGGCCATCAGGAAATCCAGACTTTCTGCCCTTTAATGAGGAGAGTTGGTTGTTTCTGCCACCCTCCCTTATGGCTCAGTCTGATGAGGGTCTCTAAATGGTCATGTGTCCTAATCTACACGTCCCTGCTGGACGTCTCACAGGATGCTTTGGAAGTGCTTAGCATCCTTTCCTTAGTACTTTCTGCCACATCAGTGTTCCCCAGGTTATGATAGATACATATGAAATGTCACTCGCATCTCATGGAAAAACCGAGTGTTTTGTTGTTATTGTTAACCGAGAAATACAATGAGAATTGAGGCTGGAACTTTAACAAATTTACTTACTTTCTTCACACTAGGATTGGGTTCCTTTTTCCACTTTAGAATTAACATATTCCTTCCACCTGGATCTTTAAATGTCCTTCTACTCGCATTTTTTCCCCAGAAGTGTCTTTAAGCTTTCCAGTGCCATGCTCTCTCTGCTGCCTTCGACCATTTTTTCCTCTTTGCAGAAAGAAGATTTTTTTTAATCCCCTCCGTGTCCCTTCCATGCTTAGGCTTCAGCACATGCTAATCACAGCTCTTCCTCTGTGGGTATTGCTCCTTGAATTTTCTCCTGATCATTAGCAGTCTATTTATCATTCCACATGGATGGCTAATAGGTACCTCGGTCCTAAGATGCTCCAGACCGACCTCTTGATTTTCTTTCCCAAACCTGCTCTTCCCTCACTGCCTTCTTGTCTCCCTCACTAATTCTCTGCACTTACCACCTACTCCTCTTCTCTTGGCTCACGCCTGTGGCCACACTGGCCTCCTTGCTGTTCCTCCAACACGGAACACACTCCAGACACACTGGAGGCCCTTGCTTCTGCTTGAAAGGCAACCCTCCAGGCTGTTCATGGTTGGTTTCTGTACACCCTCCAGGTCTGCTCAAAGGTATCTTCCAGGTTCACACTTCCCAGGACACACTGTTTAACATGACAGTTCCTCTGTCTATTTCTCTTGTCCCCTTCTCTGCTTTATTTCTCTCTGTAGCACTTATTTCCAAGAGTCATAATATATATTTTATCTATACATTTGTGAACTGTGTCCCTACAATCCAACTAAAATGTAACCTCCATGAGGGCAGGGATTTTTTTTTGTCCACTGCACCTGGCAGAGTGCTTGTCACATTTTAGGCTCTCTGTACGTATTTTTGAATGAAGTTGTGAAAGAATGAAACTACAATTTAGGTCTACCTTGGGAGTGTAGACTCTAATCTTAATGGGAAAATGACCATTTATGGATGTGTTTTAGTGAAGCAAAATCCTTGATCAGACATTTACAGCTGTCTCAGCCAAACTAAAGAAACACCCAAGCTTGGGACCATGCACAAAGGATTTAGCCTAGGGCTGGAGTGGCAAATGTATTTGCTTACATGGCAACTTGTGTTTGAAGGCATCCAGAGAAACTCCTGGTGTAGGGGCAGGCATACTATGATTGTGCCTGGGTGTAAGATTAAGAAATGGGAACAGTTGGTTGTGTTGGTTTTTAGATTAGATTCTAATTATTCTAATGATAATATTCAAATACAAAAACAGTTGAGAATAAGTTTTAAAGATAATATGAAGGCTCAGTGCCATTCGGTCTCAATGGCATTTTATTGAATTTCTCAATAAACCATTTTTATAGGAGTCCAGGACTAAGATGAACTAAAAAGAAAAGTGATGAAAACTTATTACCTGTGTCAGAAAAAAAATCAAACCCAGATTTTCTGCCTTTTGGTGAATTCCAAGGTCAGCACAATTTATCCTTATAATAATTATGTGACAAAAATGATACTTGATGACAAAAAATTAAGGTAATAAAATGGTAAAAGAAAAAAGAGTATTTGTTCCTGAGGGGTAACTGGCTGCCTGTGATTGTAAACAAAAGTAGGGTGCTAGAATATTTATAGTGGTTTCATCTAGTTTAGTGGAATCAGTTTGTAGTATCCAGCAGATATGTTTTGAATAGCGGCAAAAGTTGATTTCATGTGCAGACTTACATCTTCTCTGCTCAAAATCCAGCCTCCGAATCGTGACTGGGAATTAAATGTCCACAAGACATGTAAAAAAGTTCTGGCTTTGCCATATTGATAATTCATTTTGTTGCAGGAAGGGGGACCCCTTCCAGGGCCCAAGAGTGGGCTCTTGTCTAACAGTTGGAAATGAATTGTCCGAGGAGACACACGTGCTGACAAAGCAAAAGACTTTATTGGGAAGGGGTGCCTGGGCAGAGAGCAGCAGAGTAAGGGAACCCAGGGGAATTGATCTGCCACCTGGCTCGCAGTCTCAGGTTTTATGGTGATGGGGTTAGTTTCCACGTTGTCTCTGGCCAATCAGTCTGATGCAGGGTCCTTCCTGGTGGCACACGCAACTGCTCAGCCAAGATGGATTCCAGTGAGAAGGATTCTGGGAGTTTGGTAGGACATGTGGACTGGTGTCTTCTCTCTCTTTTCGACCTTTCCCAAATTCCTACGGTTGGTGGTATCTTGTTAGTTCTGCGTTCCTTACCAGGACCTCTTATTGTCAGGTAACTCATGCAGGTGGTTACTATGGTGCCTAGCCAGGGCAGGTGGTTTCAGTCAGTGGTTCCCCTAACAATTTCATTCTCAATACTGATTAGGAAGACCAGAGAAAAACTTTTCCTGGCTTCTCATGGAAGGGATTTTACCCTTGCACCCAGAGAGCTGCATCTCTTAAGCCGTGAGGGAACTCATATGGTTAAACAGCTGCACTTGGCTACCCACCTTTGGCTTTTGGTCAGTGCAAGTCATTGTATATCTCATCCAATGTCCTCTACTTTTCTATCTAATGAGGCCAAGCTAACTTAATGGAGAGGGTATCATTCTTTTTTCCAAATTTGTGAAGGATTGCCTGTTGGCACATGTAATTCATCTTTATCTTCTCTCCTTTCACCATTTGTTTTATCTTGGCAGGAGAACTTTTCTGCTATACACACAATTCCACTTGGAAAAATAGATTGAATCAAGCAAAACAAAACAAGAATAACATTGTCTTACTCATTTCACTTCCTCTCTCTTAAATAGCTTGGCTTCCATGTGAAGATATTGCTTAATTCCTACACCTTTATTTTATATTTGCATGCAGACTGTTAACACACCATTTTCCTTTTATTGTGTAGTCCTAGTTAAACTGTTCTTTTCTTGAGAAAGAAATTATCTTTTATTGTTTGTTTGTGTAGGCACTGTTCTAATGCTTTAACATGGGCATTTACTTTTTTCCTTTTTCTCACTATTAAAACTGTGAGGTAGAAATTATTATTCCCATTTTACAGATGAGGAAATGGAAGATCAAGAGGTTAGCTAATTTGCTCAACAACACAGAGTTAATAAGTCCCGCATCTGGGATTTAAACAGAAGTCTATGTTTCTTAACATTACCATGCAGCCAGTTTCAATAGAAACATCAGTTAATCTAATGGCTTTTAGGAAAGACTACAAATGAGACTAAAAGTTAGTAGAATGATTTAAATCCTTGCAGTTTTACTTTCTAAATAAATTTTCAATCCAGCTTATCTCCATTCCTATCACCATTACTCTCATTCTAATTCCTTCTTTTTCTTTTTGCGGTACGCGGGCCTCTCACTGTTGTGGCCTCTCCCGTTGCGGAGCACAGGCTCCGGACGCGCAGGCTCAGCAGCCATGGCTCACGGGCCCAGCTGCTCTGTGGCATGTGGGATCTTCCCGGACCGGGGCACGAACCCGTGTCCCCTGCATCAGCAGGCAGACTCTCAACCAATGCACCACCAGGGAAGCCCCTCTAATTCCTTCTTAATGGGGCTTTGTGTTTTGTCTTTTTCGATCAAATTTGCTCTTCCCACAGATACTAGACATATCTTTCAAATGTAAATCTGTTAGTATTATTCCCTTCCTTAAAATTCTCTGGTAATTTCCCTTCACCTACACTAGCAGTTTTCAAACTGTTGTTGCATGCAGGTGCTTTAGGGAGTCTGCAATTGCTCAATGACAATTTTAGTTTAAAATAGTTTTAATGTTCTATACCTTTTAAAAGATCAAAGTGTTGTAATAAAATTTATTTTTAACCCCTTGAAGTTGGTGTAGGATTAAGGGTCAGGCTACCACATAGCTGTTCATGATGCCTGCATATTAAGGGACACTAAAACTTCCCTAGTTAGAATAGGAGCTCTGTGATGCCAGTACACTTGGATTTCTATGAGAGACCCTTTCCATCATCAGCAAAATGTAAATGTGTTCTTCTTCCTCCAAAGTATTTAGTGCTCTAATACAAAACAAGGTAAATCAATAACAACAACAACAAAACCCTACAGTTTTCACTGATACTGACTTATCTTAAATATTTTGCAACTGCAAGGCTCAGTTCATGACCCAATCAAGTCCTGCTGCAAATTGCCATGACTGATCAAATATTCTGAATTATCAGTTCTTTTTTGTGGATAGGGAGCATTCTTTAATTTTTAGAGATAGCTGAGGTCTGTAGGTTTCTAATCCTCGAACTGTGCCCCAGCATAGAAAGTCTTATCAATAAAATGAAAGTGAGTCTTGGACTGCCACATGTAAAACCATCTGTTAGCAAGAAATTACAAAAAGTTGTACTGTCACTTCTGAAGACTTGAAGTCTCTGCTCTGTATCCTTACACTTTACATAAAACATTCGCTCAAGACAGATGTGACAGCATTATAGCAGCAAAATTCAGCTAAAGTTTAGATTAGGGAGAGGAACTATTTCTCTGATTAATTTGCTACAGACACTTCTACTTCTGAATCCTAAGTCCAGGGCTCTGATCCATAATGTGTAGGACACTGGGATCAATGGATTCTTGAAAGGGTGGAATCTTAAAAATTTCTGGTTAACGACATATCTTGGAAAATGTTAAGATCTGGTATGCTAATTAACACATCCTCATAGTGGATAAAGACAGTAGCGATATTTGGATTGTGAATTTCTGAATAATAGGCTTTTATACCATAACTAAAACTGGAGTTGTTAACTAGCCACCTCTGAGATACAGAGTAAAACTCAACCTGAACACCAGCCCCCTAAAATAAATAAGTGGGATCCAAAAAATCCATTTGTGTAATATGGAGGTGATCTTGGGGTATGGGACCTAAGAAATATGTGGGATGCTGCCTGATCCTCCAAATAGAAAGGAATATTGTCCAATATCAGAACAAGGGCTGGACAAAGGATGGGAGGCAGTCACTGGTCAATTCATACTTAAATGGGAGTTTTCATGGGATATTTTATTTTATATATCAAACTGTGTTGAAGTATTACAGGATAAATTACAAACCACATAAGGCGACCTTACTACCAATCAAATGAAATTCCTGCCAAGACTCCCCTGAAGTTGACTGTCCCAGTAACCATGAGCTCTAACCTAAGTAATCTGTTGCCCACTAGTCCTCATTTTGATATTTATTTATTTGGGAAAGATAATATTTATTTTTATGGGAACAAGTGATTTATTACCTCTAAAATTTAAAAATCTTTAATATATTTTAGGAAAATGTTTGAATTAGAAAATTACAAAAGAATATCAAAGAGAAAATAAGAATAATAGGATAGTAGGAGATGTGTTTTCACATAAATGGCAGAAAAACCTTAATTATATTTTAAAGAAAACTTTGAGAATTATTAGTCCCTGTTCTTCATGAATATGAGCAACCAGTGTTATCTAGTAGGGAGTGATGAACAACCTGAAAAATAATCCCAGACGTTATTTTCGATGTACACAGATTCTTTATTTTTCATCAAATGTAGCTGGTATCAACTTTAGTCCATAGATCCTCAGGAGAAATGTAGCTTATAGGCTACAAACAGAGACTCAGGAGGCAGGCTGTCTGGATTTGAAACCTGGTTCTGCTCTTTATTTACTGTATGATTCCATTATTTAATCTCACTTTTTCTCGATCCCTCATGCATAAAGTAGGGGTAATACTAGTACAGTCAACCCTTGAATAATGCAGGTTTGAAGTGCAGAGATGCACTTACACGCGGATATTTTTCAATGGTAAGTACTATGTGTGTAGTACTGTATGTACTGTATGTACTACATACACTTGGTTAATTCATGTATGTGGAGGAACCTCTGTTACAGAGGGTCGACTATAAATTATGCTTGGATTAAACCCCTCCTTGTTCAAGGTCAACGGTAACTATTCTTTGGGTTGATATGAAGATACAATGACTTGAATGTGTAAAGTGATATGACTATTGCCTGGCCCACAGTAAATGTTTGAAATTAAGATTTTTTATTCAACATCTGAACTCTCTTCTGTGCTTTGATTACTTATCCACCAAATTGCCCTCTCTAGAAAGGTTCAAGGGTCTTATAGAGTATACTGAAGTTTCGAGGACCAAGTCCTTCTGAAACTCAGTCCCTCTTGGTAATAGCTGGTATGTAGTCAGAGTAACAGTGTCCCAGGAAGTAAGCTGTTTCTCTTCCTTTGCACCAACCTCAGGCATTTTTCCATTGTGGCCAGAGAAGAGGTCACCTAAATGCCAAACTTCTCAGGTTACCAATCAACTACGTCTCTCTGATGTCCAGTGAATTCCCTAGGATATTGTGGAAAGAAAACGTTGAGACCCTGCTATTCATAGAATACATAATATTCCCATTCCCTTCTGAGTTTCAAGGGAAATCCTCTGGGATCTCTTTCCTCCATGATTGACTGACATCTACCTTCTAAACCCTGGGCACAGTCTCATTCCCTGTCGGCCACCATTGCTTACCCTCCTACTACAGAAGCTCAGGGGAAACAGCCTCCTCCTCTCCATCCTCTGAGAGCCAGGAATGGGCTCAGGACCTGAGCTCAGCTAAAAACACATTCATGCCTGCGGTGGGTTCGGAATCACCCACAACAGCTGCTGCCATGTCCCACAGTGGAGAGAGGGGTGTCCTGCAGTGAATGAATGCATCCTGGGCAGAGTGTTCCTGCTGAAGGTGGAGTTGCCCTTTTTCCTTATTTTGGAACTTGAAGGTTTGTCTTTGTTTCTGTGTGTTTTCTAGGCTGGGTTTTCCACCCTCTTGTCAATTCTGGGAACCCCCGTACCTTCCAGTAATTTCTTCCTTTTGCTTAAGTACCTAGATTTGGATTTTCTTACTTGCTAATAAAAAATTTCGGATACAAAGAAACACATTATTTCCTGAATGAAAACTAACTTCCTAATGCCCCCGCCACTGCCATTAATAAATGTTAAGCAAGTATTTAAAGGTTATTGTTGAAAGGCTACCAAATCCTTGGCCTGTCCTGGGGGCTAACCTGAATGACTGACCCCTGGTCAGCTTATTACCTGTGCTTCAGGTTTGCTAGTGTTCAGGCTGTCTCTTTTTCCATTCAGATCTCAGAATAATGCTTCTTTTGCCACTTCTGTCTAATAAAAGTTGTTGAATGACTATTTGCAGACTTTTCTGTCTATGATTTAAGACTTTTTTTGGCTAATATACAACTAAAATTAAATTTAGAAATAAATTATATGCTAATGGTGAGACTTTGGGGGTTTATTGGATTGGCCTCATTGCACTTAATGCCTGACTATAAACTGATGTCACCAACTGTAGCTTGTATAATTATGCTAATAAGATGCTGTGTTTTCATCTTTTTATATATTAGATCTCCAGGTAGATATTATTTGAATAAAGGGTTATTCTACTTCAAAAGATTGAAAAGCAATGCCCTGCAGAATATGCTTCAAATTATTTACCATAGGCTTATAAGGCCCTCTATGATCTGGGCCCAACGCACCTCTTTGTCTTCATTTCTGTCTATGTAATGACTCATTTTGTAAACATTCTGACAACCGCTAAGCTTGTAGGCCTACTTCTTCCCTCCTACACAATGCATTGTTTTTGCCTCCTGTTTTCTAATCTGCCTGCAAAGCTTTCTCCTTTCCTGTGAGTTGGTTAAGTCCTACTAGCCCTTCAGACTAACCCTTAGCAATAGTGCCCTCCCCACACACATCCCTTTGGCTGGTTTAGGATCCCTTAAAAGGTGGCTTCCTTATACCACATGGAAAGGGAGCTTCTTCACAGTGTGTCCTCATTGGCTGTGCTTTGCATTGGTTTTCCTGTCTGCCTTAGTGGAAGGAGAGCTCCTTGAAGGTAGAGAAACACTAAGCTTGGCCCCTAACAGAGATTCTGTGATGTTTTGCTTTATAATAAGAAATGTATACGTATTTGGTCTTCATTCCATTTCTGGCACAAAGCAACTAAACTTTCCTAAGTGACAAGAGTACTAGGAGCATCTTTTGTGGGCATATTTGGTCTTTGGCCCCAGTTCCTGACACAGGGCTCCTAAACCTCTTGTAATTTCCTGGGTGATAGAATTACTTCTAACGAGGTGACTCTGGGTGGGCTCCTGGATGGTCCTGGATGAGGGCTGGTCACCAGAAAGACCAAGCCCTGATTAGAAGCTTGGACTTTTCAGCCCTGCCCCCCATTCTCTTGAGAAGGAAGAGAGGCTGGAAATGGAGTTGCTGATTGATCATGCCTATGTGCTGGAGCCACTGTGTTTCTTTTCCTTTGTAAACCTTGGTTTTTGTTTGTTTGCTGTTTTTGTTCATCTTGGTGCTGTTTTTGTGTGTGTGTGTGTGTATATGTGTATCTGGATGCTTGTAGCATTTCAGTTTTCTCTTAGGACTTCAAAATTCCTAACAGGGTGTGTGGGTGTGTGGGTGTGTGTGTGTGTGTGTGTGTGTGTGTGTGTGTGTGTGTGTTCCCATAATGTCTTCCTCAGCTCTGGAAGTTTGTCATATATAGTTTGCTTGATTATTCATTCCCATTCTTTTTTCTTTCTATATGCTGTTTAATGGTTTTTGGCTTGCCTAGATTGGACAAGCACATATTTTATCTATTCTCTCTATATTTTATCTTTTCACTTTCCCATAGTTTTAATACAGTTGATCTTCACAAATTTAGTTTCTAGAAATATACATTTCATTCTTGAATTACTATTGAGTTATGACATTTCTCAATCATACTTTTTACTTCCAAGAACTCTTCTTGCGGCTACATTGCCTTTCTATCTTTGTAACTTGCTCTTGTTTTTACCACTGCAGTTCTCTTGGATCTGAGAATACTAATTAGATACTTTTAAAATTCTCTCTTATTTTTTCAGTGGCTCTGTTTTCTTTGGTGGATTTTCTCTCATTTTAGAGAATGAAATTATCATTTCTGGCAGCTATTTTCCTCATGTGCCCAGGGTTGTATAACGATTGTTCATATTTTTTTAAAAAGTGAAAGGGTAGCTGCTAGTTTTGGTTGTTGATGTTGGTTCCTCCAGGGTTCCTGTGGCCCAGGAATGATTTCTCCTGCAGGTGGCCACAAATCTCCACTTCCTTAGTGCACTGTCTGTATTTGACTGAAGCCTGACATGGTGGTGATGGCAACAGCTCAGGGAAGAGGATTCAGCACCCAGCTATTCTGCATTCAAACGTTTTATGGAGTCCCTGGAGAACTGATTTCTTTTACCCCTAAAAGTTCAGTTAATTGACTATGCACTATTTACTGATTGACTTAATTCCCTAGCTATTTGGGTTTTTTTTCCACATAAAAAAAAGATTTATTTTAAATGCACATAAAATACATTTAGAATAAGTCTAAACTTTTAGCATTTAAGTACTGTAAAACAAACACAGAGGAGCTTTTAGGATGTATAGTCTCCATTCTGTCCAAAAAGCCGGTACAAAAAGCTTTTTTTTACAGTTATTGATCATAACCTCATTGCCTTAAATTTCTAGATTTTCCATTTTGAATTCTTCTCTTTTTGAAGACTGGAGCCACTCCATCTGCCACAACTCCAAGAAAAGTGTCTGTTTTTTCTTTAAAAACCACTTTGGGTTCCCCACCAGCATCAGCCTCTGAAGTTGATACATATTCATTTTCAGTGCTTGGAGGTTCCAAATCTACCTCCTCATGGGACTCAACTTATTGAATTTCTTGCCTTTCTCCATATGGGTTTGATTTTTCATGAGCTTTGGGTTTTTCTTCATTTGGACCTGATGAATTCTTACCTTGGGTATTTTTTTTTCTTTCTGTGTTTCTGCTTCAGTTCCTTTATCACTATTTTTATTTTTTTCCTTAAACTTTATTTTTAGCTTTTGTGTTTCTGTAGAGACTTCTCCTTTTTTCCCCCTTTGTCTGCTTCCTGTTCCCCATCAGAATCACTATGTGAATCTGATGATTTGGGCTCTTCTAGGGTGCCAAGTGACTTCTCATTGACTTTACTAGAAAGCAGATCGCCAGAGTGTGGAATGAAATCGTCAGGTTTCTCCCATCCGGATTGCCCTGTTTCTGTATTATAATAATAGGTATAACCATCTTTGCTTAAACCTTTTACCCAAACAGTCTTCACTTTCGTCTTTTTTAAGTTTCCTTGAAATCCTTCAGGTTTCTCCCACTGAGATGCTCCTGTGATAAGATCATAATAGTAATGGTAACCCTCAGAGGTTATGCCTTCTACCCATCTGCCCCTTTCAGGGCCCCTTTTCTTGCTGCTGATTTGATGCAGAGGTGGGTGGGATAGTGCTGGTTACTGGTGATATGCTTGGCTCTGAAATTTCTGACTCTAGGCCAAGCCTTTTCACATGCTCTCGGTATGCTTTCAGGGCAGCTGCCTCCATTGCAGCAAACTCCTTTGATGCCTTTTCTTCTTCCTTTGCCTTATCCAGGCTTTTCTGTTTAATCTCACTGATCCTCTTTGCCACATTTTCCTTATGATTCTTTCCTCTTGCATGAAATTCAATGCTAGGCCTATTGTCCACTCTCCAGCACTTGTAGTAATCACAGAATTTCTTTGGTTGTGACTTCCAGTAGTTTTCCATGACTGGACCAGCCGCTCCGCGGGTCGTCCTCAGGCCCAGCTGAGGCATGTGTTCCCCACTCGGGGCAAGTTGACGCCCAGCTCACCCAGAGCTCAGACACCTCCCTTCTTCCCTGGGTAGCTATTTGTAATGAAAAGGTAACTATGTACTGAATTCATATAAATAGAAATTATAAATAGAAATTCTAATAAATAAGAAAACTGTTGTATCTCTTCAGAATCATGATCCGTTGAAGTTTTAGTAATATCTTTGCATAAATAACCTATTCTTTTAATCATTGAAATTTCAAGTCCCTTCTGCTTACATCTTTTTAAGTATCTTAGCTATTCAGCAATTTACAATTTCATTGAATTTGCAGTCTAACAATAGGATATCAAATTAATCTCCACTGACATTTATTTGAAATTCCTTAAAACTACTTAATTGAAGAATTAGAAAATTTTCTTTCTACCTGTTCAGGTACATATTTCTATGTCTCTTCAATCAAGACTCACATGTGATGCACATTTCTTTTTAAAATATCCCTAGGAATTTTATATTTTGTATTTATTTTTAAAAAGTGATGTTTTTCCCATTATACATTGTAACTGGTTAAACATTTCCTGTTTCATATAATCATTTGCAGGTGTTCATCATACACAGTTTTTCCTTAATTCTGTTAGACTTTCAGGTAACTTTATTGTATTTTCTCACTTAAATAAGATGTATTTCAAACACAAAATAATATAATAAAGATTTGTACCCATCTCTTAAAATGATATTTAGTTATATTTATTTTTGGTATATAAAAAGTTATATAAACATAACTAAAAAATGTTAAAACCCCATCCATAGACACCCTCACAGAAGCACTCAGAATAATGTTTGATTAAACGTCTGAGTATCCCATGGCCCAGTCAAGTCGAGCTATATATTAACCAACACATAGAATCTATTTTTTCCTGTTTTATGTTTATCATCATATCTCATATAGACATCCACTTAACATCCTCCAGTAGTATGTCATGATTACTATTTGCTAATTGGAAAAAAATTATAAAATACTACTTCAGAAGAAAATATTAAAGACAAAGTATAAACTTCTACTTCTTGGGTTCTTTTTATGTGGCATTTGCACTTAATTTTAGTGGTAGAAAACCTTATCAGGGACATTCTGGTCTATAATTTAGAGCCTATCAAAAGATGTATTTCCTGTGAATAAGCCTCAGCTCACAAGGAAAACTGGGTGCATTTGGATTCCAACACAGAAAGTGGATGCAGGCAGGTTTAGATTTGACTCCTGACTCAACGTCCACTTTAGCCAATCATCCTTGGGCCTCAGAGAGACTCAATAAATTTTTTTTTTTTGATGGATAAATGAATCTATATAATTTAGCTTTCTATTTTAAATTAGGTTGAAAGTGTTGCAAAGATTAAATAAACTTAAATGTGAATATACAGAGACCCTGGCAGACAGTAATGGCTCAATAAATGGTAATAATAATTGTTGTTAGGGTGGTGGTAGCCTTTACTACTCTGAAGCTAACTTTGGCCATTCAACCTTAAGTAGTAGACTAGAATATCTGTGCTAGCATGAATGCCTGGGGATACTGAAAGCCTTATTCAAGTGAATTAAAAAAGTACACCTGTAATGTATTCCAATCAAGAGGTGTCATATATTTGAGCACTTAAGAATTTTTTGTGATAATGGTAAAAAGACAAGATAATTGATAGCCTGAAACATTTTCACAACTTGCATACATGCTTTAAAATGAAATAGGGCTGTTTTGGCCCTACGTGTATATATATATATTTTTATGAGTTTAAAATTTTGTGCTTAAAAGTAATTTAGTTAATATAGCAGTTAGCAGAAAGTATAGTAATAAAAAGAAGAAACTTATTATGGTAGAAAAAATGTATCTAAAATGAGACGATCAGATTGATTGCATTTTCTTAGAAGTAAGACTGGCTTATTTCTTCTGACACTGCTCCAAACCATTATGAGTTCAAATTCTGCTGGGGCAGTATTTGTCGGATATTTGTCAGAGTGCAAACTGAGAGACTGAAATGGAGAGTAGCCAGACCATACATAAAAATAGAATGCTAATCCACAGTCTGCATCAGCCAGTCCAGGATTAAGCCAAACCACCTCTGCAGCAATCAACCCCAAATAGAAGTTATCAGTAAGTGCCAGCTTCCCAAAGTTTTGCTTCCACTTCTAATTTACAGCCAACCAGAGAGAGCCACATATGATCCCCTAACCAATCGCTTAGAATGCCCCCCTTCTAAATTAGCCCACCTCCAGCGTCTGCATTGCCCACAACCTCCAATCACGGCAAACCTGAAACCTTCCATTTCTTTCCACTGTAAAGTCTTCTCACTGCTCCACCTGCCTTTTCAGTCTCTGCCAAGCGCAAGCGGTGGTGACTGACTCTCTTGCTGTATAGCAAGCTCCGAATAAAGCTTGTATTCATTTGGGTGGGCTTCATTTATTCCCACAGGACAGAAGAAGAAACTTAACTTCCTATAAAGGACTATATAAAGTCATTTCATGTAAAGAACTCATATAATCATTCAATATAAAGGACTTCGAACAGTGAATAATATTAAAGATTTCCATGTGTCATGTTAATTAGTTACTACTATGTGATTTTGTTTACCTTAGTTTTATGATGCCCTCGTTATTTTATTGCTCTCGGTTCAACCACGTTATCTTAACTTTGTAATAGCTGGAGTGGCAAGTTTATTAGCTACTAAATTCTCAACCATTGTCAGCAGTTTTAAGTGTTATAATAATAATCTCAAAGATAGCTTATTACTGTAAGGCATGGATTGTGATCATTTTACCTGGAGCAGTTAATGTTTAATGGATACTTTCAACAGCTGGCCGTGTTTAGTTTTTAGAAAGCTTTTGAAGAAGGAATGGACTTAAAAGTATATGACTGCCTAGATATTAAAGACCTTCTTAGGCTGTATGCAGGAAGCATATTTAAAATTACTTCTCAACTAATAACATGACTGGTTAACTCACTGTACATGTAAACATTTATAATAACATTGAAATTGTTGTTGTGCTTGAGTATAACACTGGATTAATTTTAAATTGAATGGAAGTTCTAAACAAAGGCAATGAAAATACGAAATCCATGATGGGTATTCCTGTGGATTGAATTGTGTCTTCCCCCCCCAAATTCATATGTTGAGGCCCTAACCACCAGTGTGATGGCAATTAGAGGTGAGACTTTGGGGAGGTAATTATGTTTAGATGAGGACATGAGGATGGAGCAACCATGATGAGATTTGTATTCTTATAAGGAGGTAAAGAGACCAGAGCTCTCTTCATACAGTGAGACTGGCAAGGAAGAGAGCCTGCTCTGGGGAACAGAATTGGCTGACATGTTGACCTTGAACTTCCCAGCTTCCAGAACTGTGAGAAATAAATTCCTGGCTTCTCAGTCTGTGTTTTTTTATTATGGCAGCTTGGGCTGACTAATAGATATTTCAAAAATTTACCAAATTATTCAGATATTTCAAATGTTCTGATTTTGACATTCTAATGAATGTTTCAGTTTTCATCCAATAATCTAGTTTATTGAATTTTTTATGAATGCCCCTTTTTTTTGCCTTAAGAGCAAACTCCTGCTAAAATTATTCAATTTGATTGGGCTGATTAAATTTAGATATTAAGATTACTGAAAACCATGAATCTTAAAAGATATTATTTGAATTAGATTCAATATAAAGTGTTAATAATCATGATTAGATAATGAGAAATTTCAGCAGAGTAATTGTTTTCTTTAATAATTAAGGCGTTTAAGGCAATACTGTTTTTTTCATTTATATTTTTGCTTGACTGTATAGGTTTTGGTATGATGTGTTTTTCTTTCTGTACCTTTGTAAATGGTGTGCATTTTCTATTTTGTTCCAAAAGTTATCATGCACTGTTGTTGCTTAATTTCTAAGTAGGTAAGATTATGTTGGTATGGTTTATGTTATTTCCAATTTCGTGCATTTTGTGATGAAAACGTAATATATGATTCTTTCTCTGGAATATACATCATATATGTGTGTATTCAACATTGTTTATCCAATTGCTTTCCTCCTTTTTTATTTATACTAATAAATCTGTTTCTCTATAGTTTTTCTCTTTATCTTAAAAAATGTTTTTAAAGCATTGAACAAGTTGTATTCATTTTTCTTGTAGCTCTTATTTCTTTAATAGTCATGACCTCTATCTTGCCTGTCATAGTTACACTCATGTTTCCCTGCTATACTTGGGGACAAGTCCTCAGCTATTCCCTCACAAGGACTGTGTCCCCTGCTCTCCAGCACCATTCTCCACAAGCTGAGCTCCTAAGAACATATTTACTGTCCTTTTCCACCACAATCTGAGACACTTTCTTTTTCTTTTCTTTTCTTTCTTTTTTTTTTTTTTTGGCTGCACCACCACATGGCTTGCGGGATATTAGTTCCCCTACCAGGGATCGAACCCATGCCCCCTGCTGTGGAAGCACGGAGTCCTAACCACTGGACCGCCAGGGAATTCTCTCTTTCTTTTGTCTCTCCTTCACTACACCTTATCTCAGAGTTTTAATTAGGACAGTTTAATACTTTTAATCTCCGATTCTTTGTATATTTTTCCTCTCAATGACAAGAATTACTCTTCAATTTTGATAATTTACATCCATTTGATTTCAAGGATTTCTCCTCAATACTGAGCATCCTTATGATCATTTTTTTTTTTTTTTTCCCCTGTACGCGGCCCTCTCACTGCTGTGGCCTCTCCCGTTGCGGAGCACAGGCTCCGGACGCGCAGGCTCAGCGGCCATGGCTCACGGGCCCAGCCGCTCTGCGGCATGTGGGATCTTCCCAGACTGGTGCACGAACCCATGTCCCCTGCATCGGCAGGCGGACTCTCAACCACTGCGCCACCAGGGAAGCCCCTTATGATCAGTTTATTGCATTCCTACACAGTGTCTCTTTAATTTCGATCATATATATATGAAATGAGAGATTCATCCCACCCTACCCCCATTATTCTTCTTTTCTTTACCTTCCGGTCTCTTGAGGTTTTTCCCAGATACAATGTTATTGGTTAGATGCAGAACAGGACAGTGTATTTCCTGAAGTCTAGCATATCCACATATATCTTTCTTTCTTTCCACCCACTTCCTCTCATCAGAGGTTAGTATCTCTGCTAGGAATGGAATGACCAAGCTACAATTCTTACTTCTCAATATTCTGTAGGTGGTTTATACTGTCCTGTTGCCAATGTGGCAGATTACTTGCCTGTGGCTGGTCTGATCCTTTTTCCTTTTTTTCCTTTTTTAATTAATTTGTTTCTTCTCTGGAAGCTTGTGAGGGTCTTCACCTTTTAAGTTCTGGAATTTCTCCAAGCTTTTTTCAAAATCATTACCTTTGCCTGGGTTGCTTAGTGAATAATTTTCACCTGCAGGATCAGCTTTTTTCAGCTCAAGTTAGCATGTTTTAGTTCCTGTGCTCTATCTGTTTCTGTCCTTCCCTCCAGAACTTCTACAATTGACATTTCCTCAGCTCTCTCCTCCAGCCCTCTAGTTTCCAGTATGGTTTTCTGTCTTTATATTTTTGGCTCTGTGCTTTAAGATATTTGTTACACTGTATCATCTAGACCACCAATCCTGATCTCACCTGTAACTGTCCTATTTTTCAACATCTACTGAATATCTTTAGATTTACATTTCTGTAAAGTCTTTTTGAACCATGCTTGAAACTCCCTAAATGCTCACTGTTATTCACGGCCTGGTCTGTCTCTTGTTTGATTGATTGATTGATTGATTTGGGGACTTAATCTAAGGTTACTTTTTTTCTCTCTCTCTTAGCTTGCTCATTTGTTGTAGATGTATTACTGAAACCACAATACTTCTAAGATGGGACTTGAACCCAGCCAAAACTTAGATTGGGACTCGAACCCATGGGCTGGGACTCAAATCCACCCACACCTCAGATTAAGGCTTGAACCCATGATCCCTGACTTAGGAGGGAACCCAAATCCACTGTATTTTAATTGAAACCGCTCACCTGGTGTCAGGATTTACTGAAGCTCAGGTTCTGTTGTCTCAGAAAGAATTCAGCATGAGGCAAAGTGATAGGCAAAGAGTGAGTTTATTAGCATAGGACACTTGTGAGAGAAACAAGCGGGCAGGCAAGGGAGCATCGCCCTGAGAACAACGAGGGCTACATTTTTATAATCCAAGGAAAAGTGGGGAGGGGAGAAGACCATCTTGTTCCTCTTTCTTCAGTAGATGTCAAGGCTTACATCATTAGTTCCTCCTTTGACCCTATACGGTTTAACCGGGACTGTCATGGTGCTATTTAAATCATAAGTATATTTAGTAGAAGGGTGGTACCACATATTAAAATATGGTAATTCATCCCAGGTTTTGGTATAATGTCCCCTTTCACCTAGTTTCTTTCCCCTTTCACATATATTTTTGTCTTGGCTACATGCAGAAATGCCACTCTTCAAGGACCATTGACTCCCTGACTTCATGTAACAGTATTCAGACCTCATATCTGTTGTCTTGTGTTTTAACTATCAGGATTTGTGGCTTGAGTGTGCCTGGTGCTTGGATGGACCTGATCTTCCTTCAGGGTAGTGTAGCTTGTTGCTAGGTTACTGGATTCTTTTCTTGAGTGGTCATTAGCTTCAACAGTCTCCCAAACTCCCGTACAATTCCCTCTCTGCCTTTAATCTCCTAGTGGGATTTCTAAACTATTTCATTATCCTACTCTATCCCTATCAGTACCATGGTTCTTTCCTTGGTTGTTGCCCTTCTGATCTTCTGGGGAACCTCCAGAGGAAATAGCCACATTTGTGGAAGAATTAACGGGATTCTACGGGCCAGTAGTTGATTAGCAGCAGGTTATCATTCCCCATTACAGCACAGAAGGTCCACATTTTCTTCTTTCATCTCTTCTTCCTCTCTTATCTGTAGAAGGGATTGAGACAACCATTTGGCTTCTCAGTTCTTTAGGATTGAGAAGACCAATCTCATATTGGCAGATGGAGTGCACAGAGCTACTTTCACTAGGATATACTATATGAAGAGTCTCTTTTTGGGTATCCCCAATACTGGTTTCCCGGTTCTTACATGGCGCAAATATGAGACAGTCCTGCACCAGTTATTGGTCAAGTACCTCTCATATATTCCAGGTACCAGAAGATACTTGACTCCAAAGAAGTAGATTGATAAGTTGGATCTAACTTGAATCAAATGCTCCAGTGTTTTGGTGGTATATACACTTTTATTTATGTGTCTTTCATTATATGAATGGCCTCTATTTATTGGTTTCCAGAGGAATCTTATTCATCCTCAGAGAACCAGTTCCTTTTTCTCCTTCCATGAAGCCTTTGCCTATCCACAGTGGTTTCTCCTCTGAATATCTCTTGTATTCACCCCCTATTCCTTTAAATTTACAGTTTGAAGACTTAATTTAGTTTCCTGCTTTAACAGTGCTTGCCACGTAGTAGTAAGTTAATACATATTCATCTAACAAACGAGTCTATGCTAACGTAAGTATATTTAATGCACGATCAAATATGGAAAATTAATATGTATCACAACATCTGGTACTGTACGATACTCTTCATAAGCAAAAAAGAGTATCTGTAGATTATTTTGTAAGAAGCAGATAGTGACTGATCACTGGGAGTCTTTTCTTTTAGTGCTACTTCTCCTATCAATTTATTTCTATAATTTTACTAAAATATCCATTGGCAAAATGTATAGCCAAAAGGTGTTGAAACCATCTAAGATCAAATACTGTGTCTTACTCCTCTGTTTTATGGCCAGACCCTACTCAGGGTAGGTTTCTGATTGACAAATGTTACTGTGCGTAAGAATAACCCAGAGGCCCTGTTAAATGAAGGTTCATTTCCCCCCCTTCTTGAGAGTCTAATTCAGTAGATGTGAGGTGGATCTCAAATACCTGCATCTTTAAAAAGCACCCTAGGAGGGGCTTCCCTGGTGGCACAGTGGTTGAGAGTCCGCCTGCCAATGCGGGGGACGCGGATTCGTGTCCCGGTCCGGGAGGATCCCACATGCCGCGGAGCGGCTGGGCCCGTGAGCCATGGCCGCTGAGCCTGCGCGTCCGGAGCCTGTGCTCCGCAACGGGAGAGGCCACAGCAGTGAGAGGCCCGTGTACCGCAAAAAAAAAAAAAAAGCATCCTAGGTGATTCTGAATTAGGTAGGTCACCCAAAACCAACACTTGGAGACAACACTGGTTAAATGCCTCAATGAATATTGGTTGAAATGAATTAATTCATCTAAGGAGTTTCATCATTTCATAATGCATTATTCTTTAAGAGATGATCTAAAGATTTCTTCCCTTAAAAGTTATTTTTTTTAATATTTAATTTCTCTATTTATGAAAATATAACTGACTGAATTCCCAAGTGAAATATGTCAGGTGACTGATGTTGAGAAATTTTATGGAAAGCTGTAAAGGAAAAAGAGCAATATGAAATGTCCAGAACAGACAGATACAGAGTCAGAAAGTAGATTAGTGGTTTCCAGAGGCTGGGAGGAGGGAGGAATGGAGAGTGACTATTTATGAGTATGGAGTTTTGGGGAATGAAAATGTTCTAAAATTAGATAGTGATGGTGGAACGGCTCTGTGAATATACTAAAAACCGCTGAATTGTGCACTTTAAAAGGGTGAGTTTTATGGTATGTGAGTTATAATTCACATACTATTTGTATATTCTCAATAATGCTATTATTACAAAAGAAAATGAGTAAGTCTAGTAAATTATATAAAGATTAAAAAATAAAATGGAAGAACAAATGAACAACCATGCGCTTACGTCTACCTCTTTTTAGTTGTAAAGCTGAGACCTTTGCAGAAGGCATTCTTATAAAGAACTCTTATGGGTCTGAAGGGAATTTTGTATTCCAATCTGATTGTGAAGGTTTCTTAACAAACTGTCAGTAGAGCTCAAATATTAAATGAGATTATGCACATTGTGATCAGAAGGAAGAATTGCATTTACCATGTAAATAAGCCAAAAGTGCATTGAGTGCATGTGCGCGCGCGCGCACACATACACACACACACACACACACACACACGTGTCGTGTGTTCTCGTGGTCCTGTAGAGAAATATGGAAACAGAAAAATCCCATCCAGTTTATCTGTGTAAAGATAAAAACTGAAGTCAGTTTCTTAAAACTTTACTATTTCCTTTTGGTTTATCTGATTTTTATCTAGTCTCTTAAAAGGTAAGAATCTACCTTCCTTTCCTGGTTTGCCCTTAGCATTAACCAGAAGATTCAGAAACCCATAACTTTTCTTGTATCTTGACAATGAGTGGCAGAAAGAGCAGAAAGGAAGGATGTTTTCAAGCAAGGATTGAGCAAAGGTAACAATTTTCCTTTGTTATCAGGCATCTTCACTGACACGGAGAGTTTTTTTTCTTTCTTTCTTTTTTGTGAATTTGAGAGACAGCAACTGTAGAAAAAGGGCTAGACATTCTTTGAGATTTATCTTTTTTCAAAATTGGTAATAAATGTTCAAAAGATGCCACAAGCCAACCAAAATTATGAGTGACAGAGAGAGACATGCTAGATTTCTTTTTAAAGTTTGTTCAGCTATTTTTCCTGTTGTAAAGATGGGACTGATGTCTTCTGATCTCTTTTTATGACTGAGCTGAAATAAGAAATATCAAGATTTATTAAATAACCAACATATTTGGATGGGAAGAACAACATAGGTAATATTTATCTTATTCATTATTACAATTTTACTTTAAGGTCATATAGTTTTCAAGTGATCCCATCAGTATAGTAAATTGAATTTGTAGAGCCCACACAACCAGTTTAGTTAAATTAATCCCCAAATCTCAAACACTGACATTTTGATACTGTTTGAAATTTCCAGCTTAATTAAATAGACCTTCCAAAATAAGAGGATAATTCCCTTGCTTCATTTGATACTTTATACACACACACATATAGCTTATCACATAGTTTTCAAAATATTTAAAATAACACCCTCTAGTTTATATTTATTCCAAGGTTTCTATAACCTATCGCAGTTTCTGTTTCTATACAACAGAGCAAAAATTATTAACTTATTTCACTGTATGGTCATGAAGAACAGCTGGTAACCTTGACTGCCAAACACCCCACAGCTAGAAGCTGCTAAAGACGGCTTTGATGGTACAGGTTGTAACTTCCAACCCGACACATAATACACTCTCTCTGCTGAATAAATGCCTGTGTTCTTATTCATAATTATACTCAGTTCTGTTAGCGACATTTTTAATACCCACCCGGATTCACTGGAGATTTGATTTGATGTTCAATTCTTAAATTATCAGCAGTAACCTCAAACTAAAAAGTGCAGGCTGAGTAGAAAAGTCATAACCAAAACTAAATTTTACATCTGCCTTGTAGAGTGTCACCCCAGTCATCAGACTCTGGTAGTTCCTCTGGCACTACATCTTCTCTCTCATCCAAGGTAATTGCCCATCTGCTCCCACATCTTTTGATCCAAAATGACAGATATGGGATTTTTAAAAGCTATACACTGCTATAGTTTCTATATACAGTGCACTTATCTAGACGGAGTAAGATATACACTGTAGTCTGGTCTGGGAACCACTGTTTACTTTTAGATCCTGCACACAAAAAAGAAATGGGTGGAGTTTGCTTTTTTATCGTTTTTAGTCTGAGTGTGCTAAGAAAGACTCCCTTGACGCAAAGATAGTAGAGAGCTAGACTCAGACATTATGTGTTTCCGTTTTCACATTTGTTGATGGGCACGTAAGAGGTACACAAAAGTGACAGACAACAGTCATTTGTGGAATGACAATTATTTTTATGTTTATAGTCTAATAGCAAACAGTGTCTCAGCAGATTTTGACATGGAGTATTATGGAGGCAGGAGTGATACTTAACACACTTCATAATCTTAAAATTAGGAAAAGTTTTGAGTAGACCACCTAGAAGAACACCAGCCTTTGATTCACTGGCTGCCTACGAGATGGGTACAGTGGATTTAACACTTGGATACTTGCTATATTTAGTCATCTCTGAAACTGCATATAATTGCTTTGGCATGTAATTCCTGCTTTTTTGGTCAAAAGATATACTACTCTTTTGGGATAAATGTATATAATGGTTTAGCCATTTTACTAATATCACCAGTAAGAAGCTAATCCTAGAAAAATCATTTTGGTGATAGTATAACTAAAAAAATAAAAGGTTCCAAAAAGGAAGATAAAGTAGTTTGAAGGAAAACAGCTCTGATGTTTTGTTGGGTAGAACAAGAATGTCAAGGAAACTACTTGATAATATTTGTGAATTGTTCTAACTCTAAGTTACACCTATATAACATATCAGAAAATTTTATTTGTAATCTTTATTACCCTCACCTTTCTCAATTCTCCCCTCTACTAAGGAGGGTAAGCCCTGGAAACTTACTCAGACATACTTTCCAGCAGTATTCCACATAGATTTTATTAACAAGAGACATTTGGCATTTGAGAAGCTATTAATCTCCAGCTTCTACGTGGTGCCTGATTAGATTAATCAATCCTATTCTGGAATCCAAAGCATCACATAGAACGTGTGAAACGAGAGAGTAAGTAGGCTCCTCCTCCCGGATACTTACATCACACCAATAACGTATTTTCAGAAATTGTGAGCTTATGTTCTGAATAGGTAGATACACTTGTTTTCTGTAAGATCCTTGAAAATTCAAGTGAACCTAGTGGAGGAGGGAAGCTCTAGAATTGCCTAAGGTAGTCAGAATTTAACAAGTGCCTGAGGGAATCTGACTTTCTACCTTGAGCTTATACTATCCCAGGAAATGAAAATATAGCTGGAATCCTAATTAAAGATGACTCCTGACAGCTGTTCATAAGCAAGAGTTTATTTTAGTTTCTGATAACAGAAACTGTAAAAGTAAAGTGACAACATTTTTGTTTGAGACTGTCACTTAAAACTTTGCTACTAAAGCGGATCAGATATGCTACCCTCAAATATGCCACACTGGAATGTGGATTACTGTGAGCTGAAGGCAATTGAGAATTGACAGATTCAGAAAGAAGTCTTCTTGGGGCTTCCCTTATCTTACTAAAAGCAGAAACTTCTGAGAAATAAAGACTGCCATAAATCCCCTCTCCAGGGGAACTTTATGGCCATGGAGAAGACAGAGTCAGTACTGAGATGATTCTGCACAAACAAAATAAACAACCTTAAAAAAATAACCCTTATCTTCCATTAACTTCCCCATATATTTACCTTCCCACAACTTATTGTCCCTAGAAGCCCAAGCCGCCTTTCTTTTATTTAGTCACTTCTTCAGAATATATCACTGTTTGTTAAAATGGTATGTAAGCTCTCATGTCTAACCATCTCTTTGGATTTTCACTTCTTTTCTGTGAAGTCCCCGTACATTAAAAAAAAATTAACATCAGTGAAATTTGTATGCCTTTTCTCCTGTTAATCTTTTGTCAATTTAATTTGTAGACTTCAGTCATTAAATCTAAAATGGCATAGGAAATGTTTTCTTTTCCTACATTACCTCCATAGAAAAAAAGTGACTAATAATATTTTCCCCTTTTGCAAGACAAAAAATTATAAGATGAGACAAAGTGACTTTCAGGCTTTTGATGGAGTTGGGAATAAAATTATTCATGAAATGTGGAAAGTAAGCTTATTTTCTAAGTCCCTAGTTAGTTGACTCAAGAATCCAATCTTGACCCTATAATCCTTATTCCATAAATTCTCATTTCTAGATTTTTATGGATTGGGATAAAGTCATGGCTGCCCAGGGCTTACTTATTCTGCTATTGCAACTCAGTGCAAGGTATAATATAGTGATAGAAGGGGAATACTGTTGGACATATTTTTAGTGCCAATTCAGATCTGATATGAAATTTTAATTCTGATGTTCATTAATGTATTTTGCATGAGTTATTTTATTGTTTTTCCTGTAAAACATAATTTTAAAAAAGATTTTGCTTCTATTATGGCCAATTACAGTAACCAATCAACTTTGAAAACACAAATCAACCCAAACTTAAATAATGGCTGAGTGGATTTTTTAGGATATTTGTATATTTAAAGCTTTCTATATTTATTGCTGTCTATCAGGTAGAAGTAAGCATTGTCTGCTCAAATACTCTGTCAAGTTTTTTTTCCCTTCCTGAAAATTCTAATGTGAAGCTTCAGCTTCTAAACTTTTCCCTCACAGTCAGAATAAAACAAAGCAAATGAAAAGACCTGTAACAATGCTTCACACATAGCAATGCTTCAATAAATACTTAATTGTTTATCATTCGTATAAAATTTAAATTATTTTAAAGCTGTGGATATATCATCCTTTTTAAAATTTTTGCAACTGCCTTAACTGCTTTGATATAGTAGATACTCCAACATTTATTTTGAATTGGAATAAATTATAATTTGTTTAGCTGAATACATTCTATTTTATTACATAAGAAATGTTCAGTGTTCATATGAATATGTTCTTTTTGTTAATTTGCAGTTTTATGTCTATTTTTCTTCCTTTTCTTCATTGGAACATACTGCTATGTTAATGGGAACAACTGCTGATTTTTAAGGATAAGAGAGCTTTCTTCATGTATATTATTTGGTTGAAAAATATGTTATATAGGAACAACTAAGTGAAAACAGATAAAATAATACTAATAACCACATCCACATGACCTCAGGACCTTCAAGATGTTACATTTCGGGCTTCCCTGGTGGCACAGTGGTTGAGAGTCCGCCTGCCGATGCAGGGGACACGGGTTCGTGCCCCGGTCCGGGAGGATCCCACATGCCGCGGAGCAGCTGGGCCCGTGAGCCATGGCCGCTGAGCCTGCGCGTCCGGAGCCTGTGCTCCGCAACGGGAGAGGCCACAACAGTGAGAGGCCTGTGTACCGCAAAAAAAAAAAAAAACAAAGATGTTACATTTCAGTCACTTCACTCTACCTATGAGAAGACTAGATGAAAGAATTGTTAAGAATTTGATCTGGAGTCTGTTCAAGAAAAATCTCTTTAATTTCAAACATTTTGCCATTCTTTGAATGTATGTGGACAGATGCCCAGAATTTATGGCCTTTTGTTTGCCATCTATGGATTTTGGGTGTTCAAGGATACTTGTTTTGGGGAAATGGAGAGCTGAACTGTTCTGGTTAGGATTGTAATGGTTTAGAGCTGGTGGCCAGAGAAAAGGGAAAGAGACAAAGAAGAGTGTAGTACATGAGAACCAAGAAAAGACAAATTCCCATGGTAGCACATGGCCAGTGAGTTTGAAAACAATGAACTCCTTGAGGTCAGGGGTTATGTCTTATTCATCTCTTTATCTTTAGTGCCTAACCAAGTGCTGGTCATTGCCTAGGACCTAAGTAAATGTTTGTTGAATTGAATCAATTGAATTAGTTTAATGCAGTTATACAATGGCCCTACTAGGTCAGGAATATTCCCTGTTTACATATGATGATATCAAGGCTCAAAAATTTAGTTAACAGAGGCAAAATTGGGAGGAACTGGGATTTGAATATAGTCTTCAGTAATCCAGAACCAGTAATATTTCCACTATACCAAGATTTTTCATAAAATGTTTTCAGTCCTATGATAAAGTTGACCAAAAAAAGGGTTCTATGATTACAGATATTTGGGAAAACCCACATGCAGTGTTGCCTCTCCTGCAATTTCATAAAGCTTATTAAAATCTCTGATAAATCTTTTAATTAAGCAATTGTTCTAACTTTGTTTTTGTCAGCATTTCTTAAAGGTGGTTTATTGCAGTTTTCATCTCTTTTTTTGCATTATTTATTTATTCATTTATTTATTTGCGGTACGTGGGCCTCTCACTGTTGTGGCCTCTCCCTTTGCGGAACACAGGCTCCGGACGTGCAGGCTCAGCGGCCATGGCTCACGGGCCTAGCCGCTCCGCGGCATGTGGGATCTTCCCGGACCAGGGCACGAACCCGTGTCCCCTGCATTGGCAGGTGGACTCTCAACCACTGCGCCACCAGGGAAGCCCTTGCATAATTTATTTTTAAATTTAATTTTTATTTTATATTGGAATTTAGTTGATTTACAATGTTGTGTTGGTTTCAGGTGTACAGCAAAGTCATTCAGTTATACATATACATATATCCATTCTTTTTCAGATTCTTTTCCCATATAGATTATTACAGAATATTGAGTAGAGTTCCCTGAGCTATACAGTAGGTTCTTGTTGATAATCTATTTTGTGTATAGTAGTATGTATATGTTAATCCCAAACTCCTAATTTATCCCTCCCCCAGTTTTAATATCTCTTTTAACTGAGTTATTTTTTGAAGGGTCGGAGGAAGATTTCAGGAAATGTTCACTATCCATCATAGTAAAAGAAATTATAGCACTAGTTAAAAACATGATGAAATATCTTAGTCACTACATTCTGGAAGAAAATTATTTTAGCTTACAGGAAGCTATTAAGAGAGTATAAACTAGTGGCTTGTAAGATTTCAGTACTTGTAAAGGTGTTTATGTAGAGCTTCATTAGCTCTCTACTTTTATATATCCTAGAATGATAGGACCTAAAATTGGAAACATACATTTATAGCATCTACTACTTCCCTGAAATAAAATAAACAGAAGAAATGGATCCTTTAAAAACATTGTCCAAATATTTGTCATTTAATTATAAACTTTGATACTTAGAATTGCAAAATCTTTTTCCATTTAGGGAGTTTATTATAAGTGTTGTATCATGCATTACTGCTTCCTGTCTTAAAGTTCAAACAGATTCAACTGAAGTTGAAGTATAAATACTACAGTCTTTAAAGGAGGTGGTTGGAAGTGAATTAATTGACTCTCAAGTAAATAGGCAGGCTGTGGAAATTGTATCTTATAAATGACTAGTTCTGTGGAAGATGTCAAACTAAAGTATTCTCTTTTCTAGATAAGATGTTTGACAATCACAGGCATATATCCCTGTTATTGATAGAGCTTTGGCGAGAGAAATAAGATATACTCGTAATGAAGTGTTAATATAACCCATCTAATGTTAACACCAAACAAAGTCATGATGATTACTTTTGTTAAACTGATTTGGAATAAGATAGCTTATATTAATAGAGGTCAGGCAAACCAGACAAAACATATATTAGCATCCTGGCATTTTCATTACACCATATATAAATTTTTCCAAAGAAAACCTATCATTTTTATAAAACCTTTCCAGGTTAGAAAGGAAAATGCAACACATTAAAGGAGAACATATTATTTTCTTAATAAAACATACTCATTGATTCCTTAAATAAATATGTACATTAAATGTTTATCATGTGCAAAATTGCTCTATTGTAGGAACTGAGGAGTGAACAAGGGAGATTAATAAACAGATATTGATTGAGCAGCTATTACTTTTAACATCTTTTATTGGAGTATAATTGCTTTACTTTGTTGTGTTAGTTGCTGCTGTATAACAAAGTGAATCAGCTATATGTATACATATATCCCTATATCCCCTCCCTGTTGCGTCTCCCTCCCACCCTCCGTATCCCACCCCTCTAGGTGATTACAAAGCACGAGCTGATCTCCCTATGCTATGTGGCTGCTTCCCACTAGCTAGCTATTTTACATTTGGTAGTGTATATATGTCAATGCCACTCTCTCACTTCGTCTCAGCTTACCCTTCCCCCTCCCTGTGTCCTCAAGTCCATTCTCTACATCTGCGTCTTTATTCCTGTCCTGCCCCTAGGTTCTTCAGAACCATTTTTTGTTTTTTTAAGATCCATATATATGTGTTAACATATATTTGTTTTTCTCTTTCTGACTTACTTCACTCTGTATGACAGATTCTAGGTCTATCTACCTTTTACAAATAACTCAGTTTTGTTTATTTTTATGGCTGAGTAATATTCCGTTGTGTGTATGTGCCACATCTTTATCCATTCATCTGTCGATGGACACTTAGGTTGCTTCCATCTCCTGGCTATTGTAAATAGTGCTGCAGTGAGCACTGTGGTACATGACTCTTTGAATTATGGTTTTCTCAGGGTATATGCCAAGTAGTGGAATTGCTGGGTCATATGGTAGTTCTATTTTTAGTTTTTTAAGTAACCTCCATACTGTTCTCCATAGTGGCTGTATCAATTTACATGAGCAGCTATTACTTTTCAGTTTAATGTCGAAGAAAGAAAACAATTTCCTCTACTGTTCTAGGTTCTTTTGTCTGGTCTAAGAACTAAATTGTCATGAGACAGATGAACAGGAGAAAATCAAATTTAACTTTGTACGTACGTGGGCTTCATAAGAAAATGGGGCCTAAGGGCAAGTTAGGCAATTGAGGCTTATATGTCATCTGAGAGGAAAAGGGGTTAGGAGTCTGGGATTTCCAAGGGGAGGAAAACAATTTATAGGAAGATGAGGAAAACAAATTTTGGGTAAACAAATGTTTGCCATACCTGCAGAGACAACTGGACACAGAGAGGACTTTGACAGAACAAGCCTTGCTAAGTTCTCCCCAGTCTACCACATCTAACTCACGTTCTTTGTAGTTAGCTCTGGTGACAGCTCTCTTCCTGGGGTTGGCCTCCTATCTAAATTGTTCTAGGCAGTTCAGGGGAGGAGGTAAAAGCTCTTCCTGAGCCTTTTGTTTCTTTAAAAAAAAAAAAAAAAAACAACCAGCCTAATATAACTATCATGCCAAAGAGACACATTTTGGCAAATTTTACTTTCCTACAATGTATTGTTACTTTTGTGATGCCAAGAGTCATATTCAAAACACATCCAAGAGGTTTGGTTGCAACCCAATAGATTACCAACATGTTACCAACTCAATAAATTATTTTTGATAGATGAAACATGAAAAGGTGAAAACAACACATTATGTTGTATTCTAACAACCTAAGAATGCAAAGAATAATTATTAAGGAATTCAGGATAGTGAGCTATCAAAGTGGATTGGAACACAGGAGAAAGACTCAGATAGAAGAGGGGCTTTACTTGGATTTCAAAGATGAGAGTAGTTTGTTTGTTTCTTTGTTTTTTTTTTTAATGGGAAGTAAGAAAAACATTAGAAGACCAGGACTAATGCTTAAAACAGAAGCATTCAGAGATACAAGTAAAGGTGGAATATTGGAGTAAGGGGAGAGAGATAGTAAAGATGATTGCCGATTTGATGGGACAGAAAGATACCGAGATGGATTTACTGTATAGCACAGGGAATTATATTTAATATCTTGTAATAACCTATAGTGAAATATAATCTCAAAAAAAACTGAACCACTTTGCTTTACACGTGAAACTAACACAATATTGTAAATCAATTATACTTCAAAAATAAAAGCTAAAAAAACCCAAAACAAAAAAACCTTGCCGCTCCAAAATATCTCTCTGGCATACAGATTATTTTAAGCTAAAAACAATCAAGGCCCAAAAACTCAGAAAGAAACTTTGACCTTCCCCCTAACTGCCTAAAAGAATGAAGATAGAGGACCTGTTCCAGGAAAGGAGCTATCACCATAGGTAACTATATTATGAGCCAAATGAAGTAGACAGGGAGAAACCTAGCAAAGTCTGTTTGTTAAAATTCTACTCTGTTTCCCATTGTCTCTGCATGAACCAGAAAACGTTTGTTCACCAAATATTTGCTTTTCCATCTCCATGTCAATTGCCTTTCTCCCCTTTGGAGTCCTAAACTGCTACCCCTAACATCCTCTTCGGTCTTTAGCTGAAGACGTTATGTAAGGTGAGGGTTTCAGCCATTTTGGTAAGTTAACTCATGTATATGTGTTATTAAACTTCGTTTGATTTTTTTCCTGTTAATCTGTCACATGTCAATTTAACTCTTAGAGCAGTCAGAAGAACCTAGAAGGGTAAAGGAAAATGTCTTTCTCCCTGACCACTTCATTTTTCCTTGATTTTTATGGCTTGTTTCTGGGTTACTAATGTTTTATCTCAGGATATTATGATCCTTTTACAGGTGAGGAAATGGAATTGTGTGGAAGTTAACTAATGTGCACAAAGTTTAAATAGTGAATAATTTGAGCTACTATTCAAAGCGAGGTCTGTAAGCTTCAGAGCTTGAGCACTAATCCAATATATTATATAGCAGTCAGTCAATGAAACTTTGTTTAATTTAAGTGAATGTTACTACCTGAGAATCAAAGTGCCAAATTCTAAGCTGAAAGGATTAATGAAGTTAATTCAGAATTTGAGAGAAAGGCAGAATGATTATAATGAAACTTGAGTCTCTTCAAAAATGCTGAACCATGTTATTTGTGTGTGACTGCAAAATAAAAAGAATATTTATGAAACAATAGAATAAACAAAATAAAATATAGTTATACACTGTGTGATAAATATAAAAAGTACTATAGCAAGAACATTCAGTTTATTATTTAGAAATTCTATGGCAGGATGGCTTGGCCTCTATTTCCCATATATTTCACATATGTTTTAATGTAATGTCCTACATTTCCCACTGGCCCTACCAATTGGTAGCCTAGAAGCTTTCACATCTTACAGTGCATTGCTGGTTTAGGAACAACTGCCTGGTAAGCCAAGTGGCTTACAAGGGCACCCATGTTGAATAACACTCTGACCACTACCCTAGACAAGAAGGAGTTAGCTGCCTGAATAGTTTCATCAGTAAGTGCATTTTATGCTATTATTGTAAGTGAGGTCTGAGCTACATTGCATCTGGAAAGTGTTAGGAAAGAGAGATAAGTTGTCACTGATGATATTTTTCCGATTCACCATGTGTGTGCATGAGGATTCTGTTGCCTGTTAATATGTCTCACATACTAGTAGAAAAGAGCAAAAGAGAAGCTAGGAGTACAGCGTGGAGTTCTCTCTAGTCCTTCCTGGATTGTTTCAGTGCAACTATTAACAATAATCATTGCTAGAAATGAAAAAAATCTGGGGCAAGTACAAACGGGGACATGATGCTGGGACAACAGTTAAATTGGGGCTGTTGTGAGCAAACTATGATTTATGCATGGTCAGGTTAGCTGATGACACCAGAGTATTCCAAAGTGTATGCAGAAATGTCTCATGCATGTCTCATGATTTTTTTCATGTAATAGGATGGGGCTAGTCTCATTTGATGTTTTGTTTTTCAAGTTCATTAAATGATATATAATCTATTATTATTCTCCATTTCGTCCCTCAAGAGTTTTATCTTCTTCAGTGGAGAAAGCACACATTTAATTTAAATCCACCAATATAGAATTCAAAGCATTAAGATAAACCAATTAATTCAGTGCTTAAGAATAGACAAAGTGACTAATAATATCAGCTTCTGAAAAATGTATAAATTATAACACTGTCTTTGCAGGACAATTTCACAATATATGATCAAGTTGAAAATGCGTATATTTTTCATGCAAAGACTGGGGTTCTTGCTGTGTATGCCGAGACATATTTATCCATTAACACAGAGGCTCTTTCAAAGTTTTTGATTAAAGATACAATATGATAATTTATTACTAAATTAATTAAATGAAATCTTCTAAATGAATTATGTAAGCTATATGTTATTTTCAATGAAAACACAGCCAGTGTAAATTTTTCAGTGAAAAATAAGTACATTATTGTAAATATGGACAGACCCATTTACCAGAAAGCTAATGAAGCATAATATGCAGGGCCCTTCACTTGAAGGGCTGTCCAGTGCTTGGATCTGCCCCTGAAAATACGTATGTGATGTTGTAGTAAAGCTTTTCACAAAACAAAGACATGTCTGTATGTTCATGTCTATATACATATATTCTACCAAACAAGTCAGAAAGATTATACTCTAAATGCATAAGAATGATTATTTTTAGAGTTGGGAAGTAACTTTCAGAGCCTGGGGTTGAGGCTGGAAAAGTTTGAAGAAGATTTAACTTTATATACATTAAAATCTTCTGTAGAATGAGTATATATTATTGTATGATTTATGTGTTTGAAATAAAAATGTTAATTTTAGATATCCAAAATACAAAGAAAATATGTGGCAGAATTTTATTTTCTTGTCAGGTACAGAAAAAGGATATCAAGTCGGTAGAAAATATTATGAAAAATAGAATTGTGACTTAAAGGATAGTTGGAAAGTCTGCAACATACTTCTGAAGGAAGCTACAGAGAATGAAGATGGAGATAATAGTTTGAAACGAAATTCAAAAGGATGAAGTCTGAGAATGTTTCTAATAAGTAGATAGGTGAGTTTTCAGCTTGGAAGTAACCTACAAGGACTAAGGGAGAACGAATTCTCCTCCTGAATCTTGAAACCCTCCCTTTGTCATGCTGTGCAGTCCCTCCATTTAGCGGAAGAGTGTACTTCCTACCTCTGGACTCTGTATTTGACCATGTGTCTAGCTTTGTCCAGTTGTATGTGTGCAGAAGTGAGAGTGTTAGCTCTGGGTCGACCTGTAGCTCAGTGCTGTGTCTTGCCAAGTCTTAAGTAGGTCAGCTGATCCCAAGACTACCTGTAGATTCATGAGTATGAATGAATGTTCTTTTAAACTACTGAGTTTTGGGGTTGATTATTTTATACAGCAATAGCTTGACTAATACAAGTGCCATATAGTAGGCTTGACATAAAGGATAATAGAGCTATATCTTTAATCTAGAAAGTTATGCATGGTAAAATACTCTTTAAGAATGTGGGCAGAATAAAAGAGACTAAAATGCCCAAAGACATTAAAACTACTACTACTACTATTACTAAAATAAAGGATGAAATAATAATTGTATGTTTTAAGTATCATGTAAGTGAAAATCTAACAATTTCAGCACAAACTGATAGGGAAAGTGCTTAATCACAATTGGAAAAGTCCTCCAAGAAAATTCAACAATAATGACTTTAAGTGAGTTAATATTTGCAAAGTGCTAACAAGAGTAATCTGAACCATAGTAAATACTCTATAAGTAAAATATTTTCAAAATAATCTTATAGAACTTTGAGAACATATTTACTATCACATTGTTGATTTGAACATAAGCCTACTGGAGATTGATCACAGAAATACAAAGTATTAAGTATATAGTTGAACATTATCAAAAAACTTAATCTGATAAGTACAGAGCATTATATGCAGTAGATAGAATTATATATTTATTTCAAGAAAACATAAGACATTTAAAAATTTATTATATTTAAAGTTACTAAGGAAGCCTCACCTAATGTCAAAGAAATGATACATGCAGACCACTTTCTCTCACTACAGTTAAGATACAATACAATATGAAAGTATGAATACCTCATATATTTTGAAGGAACAAGTTATTTAAAAGAACCCATGGATTAGTGTGGATGTCAAAATGGGGTTTAAGACTGAAGAAAAATAAAATATTGCGTATCAAAATTTGTGAGGTTTATTCAGTGTATTTAAAGATGAATATATATGAATATACATGAATACGAATATATATGAATATGAATATAAAGAGGATATATACTCTTAAAGAATATGAATATATATATATATATATACACACACACACACACACATATATACTCTTAAAGACAGTGAGTGACGTGGCGGGTTTGTGGTAGCTGTGGGAAGGACTTTTGGTTGATCAACACATCCAGGAGGAGATCCCTGAGCAGAGTGCGGCAGGTCCTGTTTGAGGCCATCCAGGAGGCTGGGATGGAGGGGAGGCAGTGCAGTGGTGAGTGGGAGTAGACAAGCCACAGATATCCAGGGCTTGATCATGAAGCATCTATAGGTCCTGATAAGGACCTAGAATTTTATTCTAGGGGCAATGGAAAACAAAAAGACGGATTTGAGGAGAAGGATAACGTGCTATCTCATGCTTTTTAAAGGATCACTCTGGATGCTGCAAGGAGATGGAATTGTAGGGTGCCAATCATGGAGGCCGGGAGAGGAGTTTGGAGGCTAGTGCAGGAATCCTGGTCTATGATGACCCAATCTTTGCCTGTCCTCCCAGCTTGACCTCACAGTTATCTCTGAAATCTATTACTCACTTGAATAAAAAGGCATTATTTGAAGGCTATTGGTAGAATGTCCCCCCTCCCCTTCCTTTCTAAAGGCCAAATGTTCCTGGCACGTTTTATACGAATTTTATTCTCATAATTTAATCATTTGACTTGTCTTTCTTTGAAACCTCTCCAAATTATGTACATTTGTCTAAAATAGTGGTGTCCAAAAATAAAACCAGGGCTTCCAGAGTGTCCGAAGTAAGATCAAGACAGTTAAGCGCAGGATACATATTTTTCTGTTGAAGTTAATATATTCTGATGATTCATACCATTGTCTTTTTTATCGAAGATTCTTTTGCTGGTGGCTTTATAATGTGTACAAAGGAACTGGTCATTTGAGAAGTTTGTCCATAGGAAAGCTGTTGTCTTAGGTCGGGGTTCCTAAGAAATAGACTCAGGGAGATTGTGTGCAGGAGGTTTATTCTGGAGTACTTTTGTTAGCACTTGTAACACTGTAATGGAGTGAAAGAAACAGGACTGGGCTGATGGAGAATCTAACCTGCAATAAAATTAAAGCAAAGGTCTCAGCAATTTCAGAACTGCTCTAATTTGAGACAATATCTGGTCTTCATCCTTCTGTATTCACCAGTCACTGCATGCTGGGTGTCCCTGGATGGAGTTATAACCTTGACCATGGCAGCCCCCTTTGCCCTACCCAGAAAGGGACTGAGGCATGAGCCTTCTCATTCACCAGCTGGTGAATGAATACCCTGGGCTTGAAGAGGGGTTCTGAGCATCCTCTATGGCTGCTTACTGATTTGTAGTTCCAAGCAGTCGTGATAAATAGCGCTTATCCTTTGGTGTGTCTCATCATTCCAGAGTTGTTACTCTAAATCTGACTGTGACAAATTGCTCTGCTTAACTGTCCATTCCTTACAGCCAGCCAAGATTCAAGCATCATCCTCATCCCTTCTGCAGATGCCTTCTTTCTAACCACATCTTGTGCTGTGTGTCGAATGTAGCACTTCTACTTCTCTGAACTGTGCTATGCTTTGATTCTGAAATTATAAAATGGGACCAAAAGCCAGGAAAGCAGTCAAAGCTCTTTCTACAGTAAAACAGTGCATCCAACAATATAGAGAGTACCTGTTCTATCACACTCATGTTTATTTTGCCATGCTTCCAGCAATTTTCCTGAACGCAGGAAACTGTAATTGTCCTAATAGTCCTGAATTCTACAATTGGCATTTCTTAGTACATGCTTATTGTAAAGCGTGGTAAGAGAAGAGGCAGAATAGAGAGGATTATGGACAGTAGTTTACCCCTGAGCTGCTGTTGGGAATAGCAAGGGATCACTCCAGCAGCCTGCAAAAGTGGTTTAACCTTTATTTACATTGCTTTGAGCATAGATTGTTAATCTTTGAGGAAATGAAATGTTGACATTCTTTTGCCTTATTTTGGATACTAAGGGCAAACTTGCAAACTTCTTCGTTATTTCTATGGAAATAAGGAAAAACAAAGAAGCACAATTAATTCCTAAACAAAGGACTTTTAAGTGAGAGATAGTATTTATCCTCCATGAGTGCAAATAGGAATAGGCTGTAGTGACATTTTCATAGCTTACTTACTAAAAATTGTCATTATTTTTCTGTTTCATAAAATCCTTTAAGAAGAATATCTCATTAAATATTGGTGTTCAGGGCTTACCTGGTGGCACAGTGGTTGAGAGTCCGCCTGCCGATGCAGGGGACACGGGTTCATGCCCCGGTCCGGGAGGATCCCACCGGGAAGATCGCACATGCCGAGGAGCGGCTAGGCCCGTGAGCCATGGCCGCTGAGCCTGCGCGTCCGGTGCTTGTGCTCCGCAACGGGAGAGGCCACAACAGTGAGAGGCCCGCGTGCCACAAAAAAAAGAAATATTGGTGTTCAGAGTGTCAGGCCTGATTTTTGTATTTTCCTAAGCATCTCCCATCACATACAACTAGGAAAAAAGGATCACTCTCTCCTTTGAATTCATATGGCAGTTGGGATTATGAGTCAGTATCATATATCAGTAAGAACAGTCTACTGGTCAACAGAAAACTGGGTGTGAGTTTGCGTTCTCCATTTATTTTTTAAATGAGTTGAGCAAGGTAGTGTGGAAGAAGATTATCCAGGGCACAATAAACTTATGCCTTTATTTGTAATACTGTGACATGAGAAGAACTCCAAAGCAGTGTCCTATCTTGGAATAGAAAGGTGGAGTTTTTATACAGTTTTAGGCAGATGCATAAGCTGAAGTTCAGCTAGTTTTAGGAATAGTTGGTCAAAATGGTTTTTGGAAAAGGCAGGAATTACTCTTGCAGTTCAGAAGTTAACGGAGAGTTCAGGTTTAGCAGGAAGGTGGAGCAGGGGCTGTAGTGGTAGCTAATCATGTACAAAAGTGGAGGGAAGGAAAAGCTGAGGGGTCAAAGAAATGCTAGACCCACGGGAGAAAGTTTTAGTTTTACAAGGTCTCTTCTGGGCCGTCCTCTTGGTCTGCAGGGGAATTGTGGCTCTGCTCTGACTCTAAAGCAGTTACATCACTTGCATCCCTTGCCGTCTCAGACTCACTGAACGTCACTGCCATTGGGGCTTTTTGCAGCTTTTGACGCTGTAGTTGGACTTCAACCATTAGTTGAGTTCATAGCTGTGCAGGAGCATTTAAGAGTCAGGAGAAAACCCGCGAACTGTGGTGAAAACAAGCACTCACGTGAGAATTATCAGAAGCCTTGGGACCATACCTCTTAGACCAAATCCTGCCCCACCTGGGATTGGGAAGGAGAATCGATCCCATCCCTTCTGGAGTTTGTAGATAAGACAGGTTTAATATCCATGGATTTGTGTTCATTCTCTAGCTTTGTCTACAGAACCAACGTTAAAAGGAGAAACTTTAAGAGCTTCATTTTAGCTATCAAAATTTTAAAGCAAGAGAGAACAGGGGAAATGGCAATGAGGAAAAGAAAGAGAAAAAGACTAAAGAAATTGGCAGTCTGAGGCCTGGGGTCTTGATCTAAAGGTCTTGCACAGAAGGAATTCATTGGATGCTTGATCTGAAGTTCTTGAGAGAACTGTCTCCTTTGTGATGAAGTTTAATTCTGCCGAATCTGGAAGAAGTTCTGTTTTAGATCTCCTGGTAGTGTGGGTATACAGGAGGTAACTGTAGGAAATCTCTTAAACTTTGAAACAAGAATCCAGACTTTTAAAAAAAACAGTGGAAAATACCTTAAAAATAAAATTAAATACGATATGATACTTTATTAAGTAAAAAAAATGAAATCCAAGCTACTGTTGTTGAGGTGGTGGTTCGGGGTCTAAGGGTTATGCAGTCAGTCCTCTCCAGACCTCTCCCCGGAGGTACAGTAATGCCTGTGGCCTCCAGCTAGATCTTATGAACAAAGTTCTTAAAAGGCTCTTGCGGGGAGCAGAGTATAAATTTCCATATATGTGTGTGTGTGTGTTTGTACATGTGTGTATAATGCAAACTAGAACATGTCAAGTGCCGCAATACTTAGAAGCAAATTTTATGGCAGTTCAAGAGGGAAACATTATCACTACCTATTGATATGCATCATGTAAACAAAAAACTCTCAAAATGCTGTTGATGATTGTGAAACTAATGGTACGGTCCAGTTTGGGAGGAACAGATAGTGAATGGACAGGTTTAGTGAAAGACAACTTGAAAAAACAGATTTTGGACGGTCTGCTATGCTATGCTAATGAGTTACCTTGTAGGCAAAGGAGAGCCCACTGAAACTGTTTGATCCACTAAGAAAAAGATTAAAGTTATTCTTGGGGAAGGTTCCTATGGCAACAGTGTGTGGTTTGGCTTGAACAGAGAGAGCCTGGTGACATGAGACAATTTAAAAGTTATTGGAACAGTCCAGATAAGTTATAAGGGTTTAAACTAGTGAAGTGGCAGTGGGAATAAAACAGAAGGTTGTGTGTGTGTGTGTGTGTGTGTGTGTGTAGAGTTTTAGAAGCAGTTTATTTTAATCTGCAAGGCTTTGTGACTAACAATACTTGGAAGGGATAAGGGAGAGAGAAATTTAAACACAATTTTGAGGACATCTAGGAGGAGGACCATCTAATGGTCCCATTAACAGAGATAAAAGCAACAGGAATACAGTCAGGTTTGTGTGGTTGGCAGACATCTCAGATTTTGATTTTGCACATAGCAAAGCTTTCATCTTGTCACTAGTTCTCACTGGTAACGTTGTTAAATAGAGTGCATCAAATCAATCCTTTTGATTAACCTTCATTTGTGAAATGACTGTCAAGCCTGAATTGTGTGTAGTGTTATCTTCTTGCAGTTTATACTTTTAAAATAAGTTTCACGCTAGCTTTTATGATGACCATCAAGACAGCCTGCACAAACAGGAGGTTTACAAAGCCATTTATCCTGAAGACCTTAAAAATTCTGAAAAGTAGAAAAGATGCCTGTATTTTTATGTTAGAAGTAAACTTAATAACATAGAAGCACAGTGTAGTACTGCCAGCCGCTCGACAGCTTATTTTGGTGCAATGATAAAAGGACAATTTAAGTGGAGAAATGTTCCTTAGATATTATCACAGATGTTCAAAAGAGCAGCAGCACAACTCAGACAGACATGGATGGTTCTTCTCCAACTTTTGTACCAATGGTGCAGTTTCTAATATGAAATAGAGTCTCTCAGTATTGACCACCGCTTTTGTGGATGTTCATTCTTCCTCTGTGGGCACACCTGAAAACGTGTCAGAAATCCTCAGCTACAGATTCGTTGTGGATTATCCGGTAGAGCTTGGAAGAGAGGGAACTTGCACATTTTGTAGGCTCAAAATTAAGGGTGGGTATTTTAAATTTCAAGGCGAACAATTAAAAACATTCTCCTTTGTCATTGCTAATTTGCAAAAAGAAAGATCTTCCTGCTTTTCTGTAAGTCAGGAACTTATTCAATATATTTGACTCCGGAGAGAAAAAGTAGGATTTGCATACTTTTGGAGGAAAATCAGAGCTATTATCCCAAAATACAGATGTGCATATAATAGTCCTTCATTTGGGTACACGCTGTCTAAAAGACAGATTTACAGCCCTAAATCAATACCCACAAAATGTATTCCAAAGAAGCCTCAATCTCCCCCACCTCTCAAACTCCAACCAACTCTGTACTCCAACCCATACTGATTTTATCTTTCCCCACAATTCCCTTTCCAGCCTCCCATCTTGGACATGATGCTTCTTTTCTTTTCTTTTTTCTTTTTTTTTAAACACCTTTATTGGAGTGTAATTGCTTTGCAATGGTGTGTTAGTTTCTGCTGTATAACAAAGTGAATCGGCTATACGTATACATATATCCCCATATCCCCTCCCTCTTGCATCTCCCTCCCACCCTCCCTATCCCACCCCTCCAGGCGGTCACAAAGCACCGAGCTGATCTCCCTGTGCTATGCGGCTGCTTCCCACTAGCTATTGATTTTACATTTGGTAGCGTGTATATATGTCAGTACTACTCTCTCACTTCGTCTCAGCTTGCCCTTCCCCCCGCCCCCCTCTGCCTCCCACCCCATGTCCTCAAGTCCATTCTCTATGTCTACATCTTTATTCCTATCCTGCCTCTAGGTTCCCATCTTGGACACAGTGCTTCTTACACATAAACTTTTCTTCTCATTTACTTAGTAAACATGTTTATTCTTTTAGACTAAATTCAAGTATTAGGTTTTCTATGATCATTCTGGAATTTCTTTAGGCAGCATCGGATTTAAATTAAATATAATTCTGTCATTTTGTTTTCCATTTGAACATTTAGCACATTAGTGTGTTTTCATATATTAACTTTTCAGTTGGTCTGTCTGTTCTGCCTCATGATATACTTCTAATTCAGGACTCCCACAGAAACTCAATTATGAAAGAAAAATAATAATTCATAATAATTATTATTGACAAGTTATTACGTATCAGGAGTTCTACATACAGTATCTCATCTAACCTCAGAGCAGCAGTCTATGTGGTAGGAATTAGTATCCTTCATTTGCAAGAGAAATAAAGTCCCATAGAACAGTTGAGGAAGCAAACCCTGCTTTACCAGACTCCAGAGACCTTGCTCTTAAACACAGTAATATATATTCCCTTTCTAGCCAGTTATTAAATTATACATGCCTTTGTAATAGCTTGATCAATTTCTAATTTATCTTTTTTGAAAAAACAGCTATGACACCTAAGCTTAGTATGTGAATATTCATACAAAAGATGAGAATGAATCCTATTCCACTACTCATTTTATTTCTAGAGGACGTTTGAAAAATTGTACTGTGAAACATTCATTTTCAGTCGACTGTTGTAGCCACAGAAAAGAGCTTGTCGAGGTGAGTAGTGATGAGTAATGAAGCAGTGCCTATTATAAGCAAACTCTCAATAACGTATTGTTGAGTTGAATATAATGGATTAATTGTGCATGAGAATGTGAGTTAAAAGTTTTGACATTTTCCTAAAACTGCTTTTGACATACAAATATTGTTCTCACGTTGCTGAACTTGTATGTGCTTAATTAATATGTATTATTAATCACTCTTAGCACTTTATGTGGGGCTTCTCTAGCAAAAACAGGATAACAACTACTTAAATGGATCATACTCAAGCTCTAAAAATTAATCAACTAGCATTATTTAAGTTCATTGTGAGCTAAAACAGAAAGGAGCTGCTAGATATAAGGGAAGAGTATATAGATGAACTTTCTAAAACTGCCAGTACTTTCTTCTTTCTCCGTGTAGTTGTGCTTGAGACTATTGGATTCCACTTGGAAGATGCTGATACTGACAAAATGCTCTCCTTAACCAAATTCTAGCCAGGCTCCTCTGAGCCATCTTCTCCATTGGGTCTCAACTCTGGTCTATAAAGACTTGAACAAACACTAACATAGTTTCTGATAGCTCAAGGCCTCATCCCTAGGGTGACCCAGTCCCCCTTAAAGTGTCAGCCTGAGAAAGCTCCAGACTACCAAAAGAATTGACTGTTCTAACCAACACCTGAGGATGGACCCTCGACCACCCTTTCTTAGGGCATTTACTAAAAAGGGCTTGCCCTTGTGAATCCTTCCTTTGTCCCTTCGGGATGTTAACGTGTCTCCTACAACTCAGGAGTGTCTTTCCCAGGGATCTGAAGGCCATCCTTTGAAATGCAGTCATCAGGAAGCATAGGGCCTGTCTCCCAGTCCCTGTGGATGGACAGAATCCTAAAGTTGATCATTGCCAGCTAACAGAGGAAGCTGGCTCAGTCGTATTTCGTATTTACCCTGACAGACCCTTGGCATTTTTACTTTTCTGATTCTACTGAGCTCCTGCTTAACCCCTTCCCTATTCCCTCATTCTTCCTTCAAAACACGCAGTCATCTCTGTACAACTTGACACTGGACTTGTTTCCCTATTGAAGTACTTATTACTGATTAAAAATCTGTCCTTAGCCATTTTATCTAGTGTCCAGCTTTGCTTATCTTTTTTTTTTTTGCGATACGTGGGCCTTTCACTGTTGTGGCCTCTCGCGTTGCGGAGCACAGGCCCCGGACGCGCAGGCTTAGCGGCCATGGCTCACGGGCCCAGCTGCTCCGCGGCATGTGGGATCCTCCCGGACCAGGGCACGAACCCACGTCCCCTGCATCGGCAGGCAGACTCCCAACCACTGTGCCACCAGGGAAGCTTGGCTTTTCTTATCTTTGACAATAGTTTTGCAAATGTTTGATCTTCATTAAACCTAGATACTAGGGAATTCAATCTGGATTAGTCAGTTTACTGTGAAGTAAGATATCAACTTTAATGTTAAATAATGAATAGCTGAAGGCAAGAGTGATCTGCATCATACAGATAATTGAGATAATATAAAGAATATTGGCAATGCTGTCCACTTTGACTTTCAAAGATAGACACATTCTAAATATACCTTTACTACATAAAGTATTATCTCTGAGAGACTGAACATTTCTCCCTAACTTCACTGAGTATAAATTGGCTCAGTTTTCTATGTAATATTATTTTGTTTATGATGAATTTAATGTTTATTCTTTGGAAAAAAAAGAACACACTATAAGTAGGGAAATCATACATATACTCACCACCTTTCATTGGTCACTGTTAATATTTTGTAGCTTTTCTGCCAAATTTTTTCTGTTTACTTATAATTAATGTTACATCACAAAAAAGTCTCATGTGTCATTAACAAGTCTCAAAAACCTGTATTTAGTACCCACATAGTATCCCAATATGTGCATGTATGCAGTACAGTTCATACAATCACCCCTCAATTTATACTGGTTCTGATATACTTTCTATAGAATAATGCAGAAAAGAGTATCTAGGTATGCAAATAATTTCATTAATTGGATTATTTTAGGCTTCATTTGTAGAAGTGAAATTATTAATACAAAGAGCAGAAATCCTTTATGTTTTTGATGTATGTTGCCAATTTCCTTTCTTTCCTACAAGTGTGTCCCAATTTACGACCACTTTGGAAGTATAAGAAATTACTTCCTAGGGACTTCCCTGGTGGTGCAGTGGTTAAGAATCCTCCTGCCAATGCAGGGGACACGGGTTTGAACCCTAGTCCGGGAAGATCCCACATGCCGTGGAGAAACTAAGCCTGTGCGCCATGACTACTGAGCCCGGGTGCTGCAACTACTAAAGCCCGCGTGCCTAGAGCCCATGCTCCGCAACAAGAGAAGCCACCACAATGAGAAGCCTGCGCACCGCAACGAAGAGTATCCCCTACTCACCGCAACTAGGGAAAGCCCATGCAATGAAGACCAAATGCAGACAAAAAAATAAATAAACAAAAAGAAATTGCTGCCTATACATAGTCTTAAAAATATTACTCCTTTGTTTTAAATCTTAAAATAATTTGGAGAGTACTGACATTCTATCAACATTGAATCTTGTCATGAAGAGTAACAATTTTGTCTACTATTGTTCGTCTTTATATTCCTCATTAAAATTTTGTTTGCAAAAAAAAAATTACTCCTTTTAAATTTTCTCTCATCTGATGGATGAAAACTGGTCTTCTGCATGTGTATTAATTTATTTGACTATTGTAAAGTTGTATTAAATCCCCCAAAGAGAAATTTAGGATAAAGACGAAGCTGTGCAGTATAGCAAGAAAACCATAACGAAGTCTTCCTTCCTAGACATAATTTCAAACTATAGAGATACTTATATCCCTTGAGAGGTTTTGTCTAACACCACCTCACAGAAAGAAAACATCACATTCCTAAACTGTTACCTCTTGTAGTTCATTTAAACCAGTGGATCTCAAATATTCTTCAGCTAGAAATCCTCATTTCAAAAGGAATCCTATGCAGACGTCCAAGGCACAATAATGGCTCAGGCTGAAGCAGAGTAAGGGCCACAAGCTTCACTGGTTTTGTACTGCTGATCAGAGAAATGCCTGAATGGGCTACAGGGAACCTTGCTTTCACACCCCAGATGTGGGTTAAAGAACAGCAAACGAAATGGAGGCAGAGAGAGATTACACAGTTTGTCAAATGTCACACAACCATTAGTGATATAGCCAAAATATCTCATGATGCTTTACAGACTTACATATATCTTTGTATATTTTCTCACTTTTTTTTTCCCTCCTGTGTCCCATAGTCCCTATTCTATTTGGCAAGAGAACAATTTTCCCAAAAATGTGCTATCCTATCTGTTGGCAATATTTGCTTCAAATATTAATCATGCCTAACTTCACAGCTGTAGATTTCATGCTATTCTCATAATGCAGGTTTTATTGGTTCCTACAACATACTCATATGCAAATATTGAAGAAGAGAGAAATAAAATGACAGGTTAAGTAAATGAATGGAAATTGAATGAACTTTAATGTTCCAGAAGAGGTTGCATTTCTTCAAAATAAGCATAAAGTGGTTACTTGAAAGAAAGAAGCATGAAAATGTTGGTTCCTTCTAACTGTTTATGGGACATTGGTAGCTTTCTGGTGGAATTCATGTCAGGGCCTGTAGTTTTCTTCCACATTGAAGTAATGGTTTTTATTACTGATTTGGCAACTTTTACAGCCTCTCAAAATACTGACATCACTGTTATGGTAAAAACAATTTTTCCTTACTTCACATGAAGGTAATAAAATTTGCTCGTTTTCTTCTTATCAATTAATCTTATTTCCTCCTGACAATTTAAATGGTATTACAAGAGCTTAGAATTTGCGATAAAGAAAATTTCAAGAAATACAGTTTATTGTTTTTTTGAGACTTTAACTGGGTCTCTCTCTGTCAGCTAAGTAACTAGACTATGACATCCTAGGTCAACTCACTTAGCTCAACAGGGTTAAAGTTCTGAGCAGTTACATGCTTTATGAATCCAACATATAATTTGCAGTCAGTCGTGTATATCTGTATCTGAATTCCATAGCTCAGAAAAATAGTCTGGATTCACAGTGACCTCTGGGCCTTTGTGTGCCCCATTAGCTATTATATATCAACAATCTTTTTCCTTTTCAGTGTTTCCTCTTACATAATAGTGCCTAGAATCCTGGTAACTGTATTTCTCAGGACCTCTGCCAGCAATCATAGGCATCAATTAGATACACTTGCTTGAGATTTGGGAGATGGAAGACGAACAGAAGCTGTTATGGCCTCTTGGCAGATTTAGGCAGAAGTGTGAATGTCAGTCGGTTCCAGCAACTCTGAGAGTCCCCCTGTGCAGGGCATGCAGGTAGCTGAGCTCATTGGCTGTCCTCTCTTGCTATTCCTGATTTCTTGAACATCAGTAAGTAGTATTTTTCCTGACCTTGATTTCTCAGTCTCCAGGTGGTTTTGAGAGCTGCTAAATTTTCTTCACGGAATGCCTTCCTTCTTGAAATACCTGCTGTAATATCTGTTTTCCTAATGAAACACTGATAATACTACTTTCCTTCATTTCTGAAAAAACTGATAAATTTCCTCCTAGACTAAGTCATTCTGTGTTTGCTAAGTCAGGTAAGACATTATTTTATTCACTTCTCAATTTAACGTGACATATAAACTTCTTGGGTGGCCAGAATGTGTGTGTACTGTTTATGAAAAGCATTGCCCATGGTACTGATAAAACATGAAGATGAGTAAGATTCAGAAGCTTCCAGAACACATGTGGGAAGAGAAAAAGAACACACAACTTACATAAGACAGACACCGAAATGAGAGGCATAGCAGCAACAGAAATAGAAATTAAAAATACTTGAACTAGGGCGGTATGGGGAAGTTTCATAAGGGACGTGAAGTTTATATGTTAAAAAGTTGGGGAAGGGCTACTTTAGAATTCAATAAAAGGAAAAGAATAGTGGTATGGACATGTATGATATACTTGTAAAATAGTGTGAATTTCCATGATGGGTTGAAGGTAGGGTCAGAGCGAGAGATGTTGGGACCAGTTGGTAGATGACTTTGCCATGCCAAGGAGTTTGTTCTGTGTTCCATAGTGAGGAAACTTTCAGTAATATTTGAGCATGGTAATAATATTGGCCTTTATAACATGAACCTGTTTAGGAAAGAATATTGAGCAGTGTCTACACTTGAGGTGAGTGGAGGCAGAGTCACCATCAATAGAAAGGTAGCTTGAAAATTTGAGGTGTTAGATATAGGTTTTTCCAGACCATCTAGAGAAGAGAGATTGAAGAGTTGAGGATGAAAACAGCATCTATTTTTTCTTGCCTTCTGCTCATCTCAAGTGGAATGAATCCAGAAATTTTCCTATTTATGACAGCTACCCTGTATCTTTGATAAATGGAAAGTACCTTAAAGGAGCTGCTTTCTTCTTTACTCCTTGCCATTCTGCTCTCAAATGTTATTACTGAATCTCATTTACCTGGGGAAGAAAGGAGGCAAAGAGAGCTGCCGCACAGAATCAGTCACTCACTGGCAAGAAGAGAATAGATTTCGAGCACAATGCTCCATCCAATAGAAGGCTTTTTTTTTTTTTGCGGTACGTGGGCCTCTCACTGTTGTGGCCTCTCCTGTTGCGGAGCACAGGCTCCGGACGCGCAGGCTCAGCGGCCATGGCTCACGGGCCCAGCCGCTCCGCAGCACATGGGATCTTCCCAGACCGGGGCACAAACCCGTGTCCCCTGCATCAGCAGGCGGACCCTCAACCACTGCGCCGCCAGGGAAGCCCTTAGAAGGCTTTCTTGTTCAATTAGCCTAAACTCAAACATTGTCAGCTTACCTCTATCCTTCTGTCAACTTTCTTACTCAATTTAGGGCAGGGTTACTAGTTTGGAATTAAAAACAGGGATTTCATAGGCACTAACAAATAAACTACTAAAGGCATGATAGAGTGAGTTGACAAATTGAAGCTATAGAACTCTCATATTTAAAGAATTGTTTATAAGAAAGAAAACTGACCTTCCAAGGATCATGGTGAAAAACATAGAGTGATTCTAGTTAATGTCATAATGGCAAAGCCTGGGGAGAATGATTTGTTTTTTATTGCCACAACGTTTGATCCAGGGCACTGGGAGTTTGGGATAGAGTGCATTCATTTTCTTGTGCCAATGCATAGCTAGTGTGCTCTAGCAAGCCGCTTAGCTCAAGATTGGAAGGAGCACCGCTGAGAGAGGTGGTGTGGAAGAGTAAATGGGTAGTGGATGAGACAACCGGGAAACGGGTTCCAGGACTACTTCTGATACAGGCCTATTATGTGCCTTGAGCAACTGATTTGACTCTGCGGGGCATCCATTTTCCCACCTACGTAAATTGATGAAGTTGAACTGAGGGGGCTTAACTTGAGTTTTTTGCTCTCAAAAATTTTATCACTATGATGGAAAAAATAGTATATATACTTCATAAAACTCTTGTATGTGGTTCTTGAAATTCACCCTGATTTCTCTCAGGGCTTCCTTTTACTACTTGCTTTTCTTTTTCTTCAAGAATATCAAGAGTAATGTGCCACCATCTCTTCTACAAACTTCATTTTCAGGAGACTTAAAAGATGATTTCCAAAGATTTAAGTGCTAAATTTCTGATGGGAAAAATCTTTTGATGGGGAAATCTTTCTGATAAAATTATACTTACCATTTTTGTTTCTGAAGGAGGCTTCAAAATATTGAATAGGGAGTAGGGGATGTTTGTCAAAGATATTCCTATAAGAATTTTAGGTGCTTGGAATGTGTTCAGATTAAACTTTGAACTGTCTGGCAAATGTTTATCTGATTTAACAGGGAGGATGGTTACAAATAAGCTGGGAACCATGTTCATGCCGATAATGGGACATCAAAGCAAATATTTTTTTGGTAAATTTCCCTTTCTTTACCACCAGTAATTAACATGTAAATTGGAAGATATGTTACTTTGACAGAAATAGCATTGCCATTTGATTTTTACTATGGATTACCTACATTTAATATTTTATTCTATTCATCAACTTTAAAGTAGACGATAAAAATTTGTGATTTCCATGTGTGTTGAAAATTGACTGTATCAAGTTCACAAAAGGAGAACGCATTGGGCTTTGTTCTACTTATAGGAACCATTGTATTTTGTTAATTTGTTTTCATTGTTTTTCATGCTCACATTATTTGCATGTTGTTTTCATTTATTTGCAATGATCCTGGTTAACTTCTCATGAATATATGATTCTGAGTTTTCTCTTTGTAACATCGAGCAAGTGATTCAATTTAAGGGAGATTTTTTTTTTCTCTTTCTTTACTTTCTAGGGTGCTGTTATCTCTTTCTGAGATAACAGAAAGCCATTTGTTGAAAGCCATCCTTTTTAGAACTTTTAGGACTTTTAGAACTTTTCTCTAAGTTTTGCCGGCCTCTTACAAAAAGGAAACTCCAATCTGGAAAAATGTGGCAAGGAATTGAAAATACCTTGCACAAAAAAGACAAATAAACAGATATTTATTAACATTTCACACCATGATACTAGCTATTGAGGAAAAGGGTTCTTGCTCTACATTACATTGTCAGTCATCAGATACCAATGGTGGGCATCTTGAGTTTTTGTGCAGTGAGATGATCCAGATTTCTTTTAGTTTTCAGCGCCAACTTAACAAAAGTCAAAGCAAAATAAATAATGCTATTCATCTAGATAATGCATCTCTGAGGAAGCTGGGATGACTATCTAGAAAACTGTTTTTCATATGTCCATAAATAAGATTTCTCTGAGTAGCTTGAAATCCCTGTCTTCTGTTCCATCTGCAGCCCTTCAGGCTTTGGCTGTCATGCTTTTAATAACCAGCTGCCATTTTTTCCCTTGTGTTGTTTTCTTCAGAAACAACTTTTCTTGAAATATAATAAATATTCAAAAACTTGTACAGCTCAATGAAATTGTCACAAATTGCCACATTTTTATAAACAGCATTCAGATAAAGAAGTAGGACGTGAAGCTATCCTTACATCTAGTGACTTTCCGTGCCCAAAGCAACTATTGTCTTGGTCTCTAACAGCATAGGGTAGTTTTGCCTGTTTTTGAAATTTTTATAAATGGAATTTTACATTAGGCAGTCCTTTTTTGTCATTAAGTTTATGATATTTATCCATTTCATTGCATATACTTGTAGTTTGTTCATTCTCAATGTTTTATAGAGGTTCACTGATTACGCTATAGGTTATTTTTTTCACTCAACTGTTGATTATCATTTGTTTAGATTCTAGTTTTTTTGTGTTTTTTTTACAAATAGTGAACATTTTTACAAATAGTGAACATTACAAATACCTGAACATTTCTGTGCATGTCTTCTGGTAAGTGTGAATGTATATCTATAGGATATGTACCTAGGGGTGGAATTGCTGGGTAATAGGCATTGCATATATTTAGTTTTATTAATCATTTTCAAAGAGTTTTCCAAAGTGAATATATCAATATACATACCACCAGCAATGTATGAATAATAGTTTTACCACATTCTCACCTAAACTTGGTATACATTTTCTTCTCCTTTTCCTTCATCTTTTTTAATTGTATCCATTCTAATGGGAATGTAGTTATATGACTTTGTGGTTTTTGCATTTTCCTAATGTCTAATGAGGTTAAGCACATTTTGTATGTATTTTGGCTATTTGAATATACTCATGAATTTCCTGAACAAGTTTTTTTGCCCAGATTTTAATTTTATTTTGACTTTTTCTTATTAACTTGCAAAAATTCTTTATATATGGTGGATACAAGTCTTCTGTCAGATACCTCAAATATCTTCTCCCACTCTGCAGCATGCCTTTTTCTCTTTATTAATAAAAGTCCTTAATATGTTCTGATTCATCAGAGTTTTAAAATCATTTATGGTTATTTATTTTCCCATCCTGTTTCAGAAATGTTTGCCTCCTTCAAAGTCCTGAAGATATTTTTCTGCTTTCTTCTGAATATTTTGTTGTTTTACCATTTTCAATTAAATATGCAATGAGCACGGCATTAATTTTGGTGTGTGGCGTGAATTTTGGATCAAGGTCCAATTTTTTTCAAAATGGATATCCAATTGACACATCAACATTTATTTTAAAAATCCTTCCTGCATTGCAGTGACATCTTTGTCAAAGTATACATACATGTGTGTGGTTGCTTCTCTTTTTTGAGCAAATACAAAGCTCAGGTAAACTAAGAAGTATAGAGTGGTTTGGTAAGTGTGTGTGTAAGAGTTGTGTGTGTGTGTTTGTGTGTGTGCTTGTTTTAGTTCCTTTGAGATATAATTTACACATGACAAAATCCACTGATATTAGATATACAGTGATGGATTTTTCTAACTGTATACAATTATATAACCTCCATCAAATTCAAGATATAGAAAAGTTCTGTCACTCTGAAAAGTTTCTTCATGCCCTTTCTCAGTCAACTATCTCCAGACTACCAGCCACAGGCAACCACTGATCTGCTTTCTATCACCATAAGTTTGTATTTTCAAGAATTTCATATAAACATGTGCACACTATATGAAGTTATACTAGACTTATTTCTATAGCATATATGTATCTGAGATTCATTCCTGCAATGTGTGTACTATTATTTGGGGTTTTTTGGTATTGTTGAGTGGTATTCCATAATATGAATATGCCACATTTTGCTTATGTACTTACTAGTTGATGGATCATTGTGTTGCTTCCATTTTACATTGTTATGACTAATGCTGTTACTAATATCAGTAAATAAGTTTCTGTGTAGACATGTTTTCTTGCATTTCTCTTGGGTAATGTTTCCAATGAAACACATTGTAATATATTGTTCTGATACAATGGAAATGTTCCTATAGCCACATTTTACCATATGGTAGCCACTAGCCACAGGTGACTGGAACTTGAAGTGAAGCTAGTGTGACTGAGAAACTAAATACGCCACCTGTGGCTGGAGGATATTGTATTGCGCAATGCCATGAGTGGGATTACTAGGTCAAATGGTAAATATATGTTCAATTTGATAGCATGTTGACATAGTATCCAGAGTGGTTGTACAGTTTGTCATTCTCACTAGCAATGCATGATAGTTCTAATTGCTCCACATTCTTGCCAATACTTGGTAATGTCAGTTCTTTCAGCTTTAGATATTCTAGTGGGTAGTTTTAGAATGTATGTGCCTAATGAGTAGTGATTTGGTGCATCTTTTCATGTATTCAGTGGCCATTGTACACCTTCTTTTGAACTATCTGCACAAATATGTTGCCTGTTTTTATTGGATCATTTGTCTTATTATTGAGCTGTAAAAGTTTTTTGTTCTGGATGCAAGCCAGATTTGTGTTTTGCAAGTATTTTCTCCCAAATGTAGCTTATCTTTTAGTTAACCTAAATATGTCATTTAAAGAGTGTGAGTTAATTTTATGTGTTACCTTGGCTAGGCTACGATACCCTGATATTTGGTCAAAAATTATTGTGGATATTTCTGTGAAGGTGTTTTATTTTTTGGGGGGGGGTTAGATTGACATTTAAATGGGTGGACCAAAACTTGAACTGCAAGTCTTCCCTGGGTCTCCAGTTTGCTGGCCTGTACTGCAGATTTTGGGCTTGCCAAGCCTCCACATCACATGAGCTAATTCCTTAAAATATCAATAAATCCCTATCTATCTATCTACAATATCTATCATCTATCTGAATCTGTCATCTATCCATATCCTTTTGCTTCCGTTTCTCTGGAAAACCATGACCAATACATAAAGAAAATGTTTTTAGTTTTGACAAGGCTCATTTTGTTAATTGGTTTATTCATTCATAGATTGTGGGGGTTTTTGTGTGTGTTCTGCTTACGAAATATCTCCTTACCCAATGTCACAAAGATTTTCTCCCGTTTTGTCTTCTGGTATGGCTTTAGCTCTCATATTTAGGTTTATGATTCATTTTAAGTTTTATTTCTGGTGTGAGGTTAGGGTTTAGTATTATTTTCCACATAGATATCCTGTTGTTCTAATACCATTTGTTGTAAAGGCTATGTTTACTCATTAAATTACATTTATACCTTTGGAGAAAATCAATTTACCATGTAACTATGGGCTTATTATTGACCTTATTCTGTTCCATTGATATATATATATATAAATATATATATATATATATATATATCTCCTGGTACCAATACAACACTGACTTGATTAATGTAACTTTATAACAACTATTGAAATTAGGGAGTGTAAGTTCTTCAAACTTGGTCTTCTTTTTTTTTTTTTTAGTTGTTTCAGGTCCTTGGTATTTGTATATAAATTTTTAAACCAACTTGTTTATTTCTTTTAAAATAAAATCCTACTAGTATTTTAATTAGAATTGCATGGACTTTATAGATCAATTTGGGGAGAACTGCCATCTTAACAATATTGAATCTTCCAAAACATGCAATAGTTTATAGTTTTCTATGTATTTATCTTGTGTTTTTCAGTAATTTATTCCAAAGTATTTTAATGTTATTATAAATGAAATTGTTTAAACAATTGTTAAAATAATTTTATTTTCTAATTGCTCATTGCTGGTGTATATGGACACAAATTATTTTTATACACTGATCTTATATCCTACAACCTTCCTAAACTTACTTTTTAATCCTAGTAATTATTATTTTGGGTAGTTTCATTAAGTATTTCTATATGTTTGAGCATGTTACTTCAAGTTGAGTTGTACTTCTCTTTTCCAAATTTTTATGTTTTTTTTTTTATTTTTCTTGCATTACTGCACTGGTTAGGATCTTCCTTACAATATTGAACAGAAATGCTGAAATTGGACGTTCTTGCCTTAATCCTGGTCTCAGTTAGAAAGCACCAAGCCTTTTGGTGTTTTGATGTTAGTTGTAAATTTTATCATAGATGCCTTTAGTCAGGTTAAGTGTCCTTTTATTCCTGGTCTCCTGAGAGGTTTAGTCATAAATGGGAGTTGGATTTTGTCAAGTATTTGCATCTGTTGCAATGGTTATGCATTTTTTTCTCTTTATTCCATTAACATGGTGAATTACATTTATTGATTTTAAATGTTATAGAAACTTTAATTTATAAAATAAACGTTACATGGTCACGAAATTTTTTTTTCTTTTACATATTGTATAATTCAATTTGCTGAGAATTCGGTAAATATTTTCTTTTATGTCCATGAGGAATAATCATCTGTAACTTTCTTTTCTTATACCTTTGACTGTTTTTGGTATCATGGTAGTAATACCCTCATAAAATGAGCTGTGAATCATTCCCTCTTCTATTTTCTGAACATTTGTGTTAAAACATTTGTAATAATTCTGCTTAAAATATTTGAAAGAGCACACTAAGAAACCATATCCAAATTTGCTTTTAGGAAGGTATTATATTTGGAATCGAATGTCTTCAGTTGATATAGGGATTTTTGAGTTTTTTCTTTTTAGGTCAGTTTTGATCATTTTTGCCTTTCGAGAAATGTATCCATTGAATCTACATTATCAGATTTATTGGTACTATGTTATTCATAATACTCCTTTATTATCACTTTAATGTATGCAGGACTGCTAATGTCCCCTTTTTATTCCTAATACTGTCAATTTTTTCTTTTTTCTTTTTAAGATTAGTCTTGCTAGAGGCTTACTAATTTCAGTTAAATTTTTAAAGAACCAGTTTTTGGTTCATTGATTCTCTGTTTTTCTACTTTCTATTTAATGGAATTCTGTTTTTATCCTTATTTTTCTCTCCTTCAACATACTTTGGGCATACTTTCTCTTCTTCTTCTAATGTCTCAGGGTGGGCAACAGATCATTAATTTTCAATTTTTTCCCCTTAGAGAAGAGCAAGCCTGGGTGTTCCCTCCTCAGTGCAGGTGGGAGATTCAAACATTACAAGGGTCTGCCTGTGCTCAGCAGCTCTCACCCCAGCCCCAGCCCTAGCCGTACCCCCTAACTACAATAAAGACCTGGGCCATCACTTCTGGACCTGCTTTAGTTGTCTTCCCTGCTTCTGTAAGACCTCAATTATGTAAGTAATAAACCTCTTCATAGCCTTTTTTTTTTTTTTTTTTTTTTTGCGGTACGTGGGCCTCTCACTGTTGTGGCCTCTCCCATTGCGGAGCACAGGCTCCGGATGTGCAGGCTCCGGATGCGCAGGCTCAGCAGCCATGGCTCACGGGCCCAGCCGCTCCGTGGCATGTGGGATCCTCCCAGACCGGGGCACGAACGCGTGTCCCCTGCATCGGCAGGCGGACTCTCAACCACTGCGCCACCAGGGAAGCCCCTTCATAGCCTTTTGGTGTGTGTGCAGATGGCCTCATCAGTCTTGACATTGATCCAAATTTGGGGTTGGGTTCATCTGCTTGTGAAGGTGACCCATAACAGCTATTAATTTAGTTACTGTGGTCTTCCTGCCTTCCTCTTTGCCTACCTCTTTGCATGGTATGTTTTCCATATATTTACTTTCATCTTGCCTCTCTTTATATGGAAAATGTGCCTCCTGTAGACATCTTATAGTTGGGACTAGTTTTTAAATCCGTTCTGACAACCTGTATCTTTTAGTTGTTGCCCATTACATCTAATATATTTTTTTATACGTTTGACTTTGGGCTTATCATTTTCTTATTTGTTGTTTATATATCATTTTCTAATTTTTTTATTCCTCGGTTTCTCCTTTACTGACTTTTGTTAGATTATTTGAATATTTTCAGAATTCCATCTTAATTTTTTATTTACCTTTTAGCTAGAATTCTTTTTTTTTCCCAAGGGGCTGCTCTCCAGTAAAACATATATGCCCTTAACTTTTCACAGTTGAACTGTTATTTATACTATACCTGTTTATATAAAACATAAAAACCTTGCCACCATATAGGTTTATGATTCACTGTCCCTAATTTTTCATGTTATAATTGTTACATGTATCATACCTACATAGATTATAAACCATATAAGAAAATATTATAATTTTTGCTTGAAATTGTTATGATTTATATAGAAATGAAGAAGAATAAAAAACAAAAAAAAAACATTAAAAATATTTTTTCCCTTGGACATTTACTATTTTTAGTATTCTTCATTCTGTTCTTTGAATGTGAATTTCTGTCTGTTATCATTTCCATTCATCCTGAAGAACTTCCTTTACCACAACTTCCTTCCATACCACATCTGCTGGCAAAGAATTATGTCAGTTTTCTTTTATCTGAAAATTTCTTTATTTTGCCTTCTTTTTTGAAGAATATGTTCACTAAGATATAGAATCCTGGGTGGATTTCTTTTCTTTTAGCATTTTATAGTTGTCGTTCTACTCTGTTCTGACCTCGTGGCTTCTTATGAAAAATAAGCTATTATTTTGCTCATTGTTTCCGTTTGTAAGATTCAATTTTTAATTGCTGCTTTCAAGATTTTCCCTTTATTTTGGCTTTCAAGGTGTGAATAATAGGAAAATCTGAGAAGCCAAGCCGGTGTAGCTGCTGCAGAGAGAACTGTGAGAACTGCTGCCTCTGTGTAGCTGCTTCCTCTGTGGGAACATATCTGGGGGCCTGGGGGAGGGACTGAGGCTGCTTTTGCTCAATAGAACTAGAAGGTGCAAAGATGAAATGTACGTGGAACACAGGAGAGAGAATAACCTGAGGCCTGATGGACACTTTTATTTTTGTTTGTCATCATACTGACCATTATGACTTTTTTGAGAGCAATGAATTCTGTCCTCCAAATCACACTCTAGATTAATGAGAAGCAATGAAGGTTTTCAAGCACACATAAAGACATTTTTTTCGTAGGTATTGCTCTGGCTTAATTGTGGAGAATGGCTTAGAAGGGGGCAAGAGTGCTCCATCACAACTGTGTAGGCAAAAGCAGATAATCGCTAGGACAAGGAATGCAGTAGCATAGGTGGTATGAAGAAAATGTAATTGAGGTACATGTTGGTGGTAGATCCAGAAGAACTTGGTGGTAGATTAGACGTGCAGGAAAAATAAGGGAGATGAGTAAAAGGTGATTCAAGAATAAATGAATAGATGGTGGGGGTGGGAGCACTGAAAACAAAGCTGGTTGGGAGACAGAGTGGAGGGAAGATTGATGTGGGAGCATAAAGGCTTAAGGTTCTTGTGTCACATCCACATGGAAATGTTCACTAAGCAGTTGGATGTTTGATCCAGGATCTCAGGACACTGTGCTGAGATGAACATCTAGACTTGAGAGTCAACAGCAAACTGATGGGAATTGAAATGTTACAGATATGATGATATACCAGAATAATGAGAACAAAACGATGGGATAGAAATTATGGGATTGATAGAAGAGCTCACTAATAGGCCTGAGCTGGAGGTTTGTCTTTCATACAACTGTATATGTTTATTGTTGGTCTTGGTAATGATTTGGAAATCAAACTCTGATTGCTTCTTGCTATGATTTAGAACATAATGCAGTATCAAGGTTCACCTTTCCCTGGGTTTATCTTATCTATTCCTTTTTTATTTTGTTCTGATAAATATTATGTAAAGCATCTCATCAAGTAAACTATACACGTTTCACTACTCTAAATGACCATCAACCTAACACCCAGACAGATGACCTGTCAGGATTTCTCTCTGGGCATTTCTTATTGTATGTTTTCTGTTTACAATGCAGATTGGACTTGACAGCTTTTCCCCAACTGCAATCTTACTTTAAATTGCTGCCATTTTATCAGTGGAAAAGAGAGACAGCATTAAAAAAAAAATACAAATGACCAGCTGCTTAGACAGCTAGGGTTTTTGACTTCCACACTCTGGTAAATTGGGTGGTATACAGTATTAACCACCATGTCCAGTTAGATACTTACTAAACATAAATAATCTTATTTGAACATTTAAAGACTAAGTTGTTTAAATTTTTACTTCATTAAAACAAAGGTGATATCAGACTTTATAAATGCAACTGCCAGTGACCATCGCTTATATACGTGCTTAAGGGGATTTTCATTTGTATCTTGTAAATTGTAATTACAGTTCAGACTTTAAAGATAAGCAATTATCAGGATTCACTAAATTAAATATCAGTTGTCTCTCTGCAGAATTATCCTTCAGGGACTTTCATTATACTGTGATACTCTATCTTTTCCCTTTTTTAAAAATAATTATTTTATTATGAAAAAAAGTATGATTGCAACCATCCAATGGCTTTGTCTGTCTTTGTAACATCCTTATGTAAAAAATAATATTCAGAGAAACAGATTAATTCAGTTACTATGAAGAATAATTACCTTTAAATAACACATTGTCACTGGCAAACTCATTAAAGATTTAACTGTGAACTCAGCATTGATTACAATACAAAATGCTACTGTCATTAAAATTTGTATAAAATGCCAATCTATACCATCTGTAGTCTCCTGTAGGTAAGATAGCTGTCTCTATGTTCTCATGAATGTAATACCCTGTAGATGCTCTTTATTTTGTTGTTTAAACCCTCTGAATTAACATAGGTATAGAAACAAAGTGCTTTTGTTTGGCATGTTTTGTTTGGTTTACATATTTTACTTAAAAAAATATGTATGGACTTCCCTGGTGGCGCAGTGGTTGAGAGTCACCCTGCTGATGCAGGGGACACGGGTTCGTGCCCCGGTCCGGGAAGATCCCACATGCTGCGGAGCGGCTGGGCCCGTGAGCCATGGCCACTAAGCCTGCGCGTCCGGAGCCTGTGCTCCGCAACGGGAGAGGCCACAACAGTGAGAGGCCTGCGTACCGCAAAAAAAAAAAAAAAAAAAAAAAAAAAAGTATGCTGTGGGAGTTCCCTGATGGTCTAGTGGTTGGAATTTGGCGCCTGGGTTGCTGTGGCCTGGGTTCAATCCCTGGTCATGGTCAGGGAACTGAGATCCAGCAAGCCATGTGGCACAGCCAAATAAAATAAAATAAAATAAAAATTTAAAACTATGTATGCTTTTAGATACACATTAGGACATTTCTCCCCAGTTCACTAGTGACCCCTCCACCACAAACTGGATTTCTCATTTAACTGACTGGCCTTCACCCTTGTTCAACGTTTGGATTTATAATTTATAATCATTTCCTTATGTGGTACCTTCTCAGTGGCTGTTTTAAATGGAATCTTATTTTTCAAATTAGTTATTATTGTTATTATTAATATGTCAGCACACACATCCCACTAGTAGGGCCTCTTCCTGAATTAATTAGTTAATATGGGGTATGCTATGCTAATGTGATGTGTAGCAAATCAACCAGGAAGAGGCCTGGCTAATTTCACATTATTTAAAGAGAAGTGTGTATTTGGTCTGCACACTCAGTATGCAACAATTTTTACTGAAATTGTCATTTGGGTTAACCTCAATCCAGTCTTTTCAATCATTGTCATAAATAGTTGTTATAAATAAAAGAACACTATATTGAAAATGCCTGTACATGTGGATGCTGACATTGGAATGAGAAATAGATAAAGTTTCTTTTATGGCTAAATATAATTTTGTACAAGTTTATACATAATATACAGATAGCCCTATCTTAACATAAGGTTTCCTAGTAAGAACTGGCTCACTGTGGCTAAAGGGATACTCTGTAGTGCATTGATTTTACTTTATTTTGACATCTAAGTCCTACTGATCCTCTTTGGGGTGTCCTGTGTTCTTTGGTGCCCTCATCAGACTGGCCAATGTCGTCTCTTGTTGGTAGAAACACCTTTATTTACTGGTTATAGAGGTTTCTCACATCTGCACAGGTAGTTACTCAAAGTTAAGGTTTTTCAATGTTGCTTTTTCTTGAATTATGTTATCTCAAAGTTTCATAAAATCCCCGAAGCTATTTTCTCAATTCCTGGAACTGTTTCTCTTTGTGGACTTTCATCCTCATGCCTTTGACTTCGTCCCCATTACTCCTTCCTGCTGATGCCGCCAGGTCTTGGCAGAGGGTGGAACTTATATTTTCTCTTCTTGTAGGAAACATAAATTCAAGGCTGAACTAAAACTGAAAAATCCCCTCACTGAGGAACAGTGTAGATTCTATCACATGTTCAAATATTCATTTGGCTATAGACATTTAGGTTGATTCCTGTCTGAAATTATGTGGAATTCAGTAATTATATTTGAGGTAACTTTAAACAAGTCTTTAATATATTAATTAACCATTTCATTTCATTCATTCATTCATTCATTTATTTATGGCTGTGTTGGGTCTTTGTTGCTGTGCACGGACTTTCTCTAATTGTGGCACGTGGGGACTACTCTTCGTTGCGGTGCACGGGCTTCTCATTGCGACGGCTTCTTCTGTTGCAGAGCATGGGCTCTAGGAGCGCGGCCTTCAGTAGTTGTGGCACGCAGGCTCAGTAGTTGTGGCTCATGGGCTCTAGAGCACAGGCTCAGTAGTTGTGGCGTACGGGTTTAGTTGCTCTGCGGATTCTTAACCACTGTGCCACCAGGGAAGCCCCTAGAAGATTTTTTAAATGCAGTTATTTGTCTTACAGAAGTATTTTTGAGGTGTGCTTTCTAAAAAAGTGATCTAATGAATCCCTGAGTCTAACTTCTGTCTGAATTTGACAATAACACTAGTTGAATTTAACAACAAATTATTTTTTTCCTACTAATGCTGCATTCACTGAACTAGTTTAGAGGTTTAGGATATACACTTAGAAAATGTATACTCTCTTCATAAAAGAATCTAGTGTTTATCTCTTAGCTTCTGTCTGCCTGATATATTTTCCTATCACCCCAGGCAGAATACTCTTCAGTGCAAAGACTAGTTCACTCTTCAGTGCAAAAACTAGTTACAGGCACAAGGCATGAAAGAACAAACACACTCCTTTCCTCCCTCATTTAAACACAGTGCACAGGGCTTAATCCATGGAACAATTTTTTCATTTTAACAGAAAAGCATTAATATTTTATAGAAATGATTGTATCATATGGGAGAAACTCTACCAAAGGAATGCTATTATAAACAGTGTTTACAATGCCAAAGAAATGTAGAGTTGGGAAATTTGGCCCATTGGACTCCATCTCTGTCAATAGCCTTGAACCTCATGTTGTAAAACTACTTGAAGTGCTTTGGCATAAACTCACACTGGAATATTTTCTTAATCATCCTACTTTTAAAAACTGGTCTGTTGTATGTATGTGTATGGTTGGGGGTGTTCTCCTATGAATTTTGACACTGTAAACTTTTTGGTGCCATGTAAGAAGATTTTCTCACCTCCTTCAGGAATTGAAACTGCAATAATTTCCATACCTATTAGAGATTTATGCTTTTCTTTAGGTTGTTGAATATATTTTTAGTCTCAAGGTTGATGAAGGCCTGTTTTAAGTATTTCAAAATTTCTTATGTAAGTCTATGTTAACAGTATTCAAATTCCAATTACTAATAGCAGTATTCTATAAACATCATTGCTATTTCCTTATAGGCTTTTCTTTGTGGACAGAAAGGATTTTGTTTTCATAGTTATTTGTGGTGGGTTTTTTTGGTTTTGTTTTTGTTTCTTAGTGCAGCAAAAGTCCTATGCTTGTTGATTGTAGGTTCCTTCTTTTCATGTCCTCTGGCTCCATTAAACTTTTTGGATGTCTGGCAATAATGATGGCTTATAGTATTCCATTTCCAAAGGAAAACTGGACTATGAATTACTTTTCTTTCTTTGTTCGTAAGAGCATTCTGAGTGGTGGGTAATTCATTCAGGTGGGCTGGTATATTCTTTATTTTCAGAACAAACTTTTGAACTGTGATCAGTTGGTCTCAGCAATTTCTGAGCTATGGATTAAACTTCAGGAAACACTTTTCGGATGTGTTTGTAGTTAAGGTAATTTCTCATTTGTACCTTACTATATAGGGGCATTTATTGGAAAAGAGTGTATATAGGGACATTTATTGGAAAAGAGTGTAGAATTGAATTTGGGTGTCTCACTCTATTCTCTATTCAATGCTTTAGTCATTTGCTGTTCACTACTTAAGGTTCTTTCAGACCAAGTGCCTCTTTAAGGGACATGGTAATATTCAGATAGGATATGAATCTGGTAATTGTCTGAGGTATATATTTTTTCCTCAATGAAAGGCCATTTGTTTTGTTTTGCCTTTTTCCTTTTTAAAACAGGTTTCTGTGACCTAAGGTCATTTTGTTGATTTTGATTCAGGCTTACTCTTAACTTAAAGGAAAATTTATTGGTTAGTACTCAGAAATTATACTTAAATGAATATATAAAAATGCATACACATATATATGAATTTTACAAATATATCTACTTATACATATATACCTGAGTTATTGCTAGGTAGAAAATGTCATTTCCCTCAATTTTTGTGATGCCAAACAATTTTATGGCTTCGTTCTTAGAATTTAAATTAATGCTTGTGACATATTATAAATTATATTGAATTAAGAGAAATATATTTTAAGTATATATATATATATATATTTTTTTTTTTTTTTTTTTTTTTTTTTTTTTGCTGTACGCGGGCCTCTCACTGTTGTGGCCTCTCCCGTTGCGGAGCACAGGCTCCGGACGCACAGGCCCAGTGGCCATGGCTCATGGGCCCAGCCGTTCCGCGGCATGTGGGATCTTCCCAGACCGGGGCACGAACCCATGTCCCCCGCATCGGTAGGCGGACTCTCAACCACTGCACCACCAGGGAAGCCTGGGAATGTATTTCTTAAAATGGCATAGATGTTATAAAAAAAATTTAGATGAATGACAATGATTTTCTGTCATTTCCAATGTGTAAGTAAGCAACCAAAGAAAGATTGTTGTCAGGTTGTCACTGGTGCTTAAAAAAGTAATCCTCCCATTCACGAAGAGGCTTCGGAAGAAAAGGTACAATTCTGGTTAGATATTTGGGTATGATTTGGAATCATGAGATGATCCAGATAAACTGTGTGTAAAGGTCTGGAGTATAAGAAAAATTAATAAGATAAATTTTTCCGAGGTCAGCCGAATTAAGTGATCAGAGGAAGAGAGAGAATGAGAGAGCGAGTGTTTCTTTGTTGGTTTTAATTTTAGTAAGCATGATGGACTTAATATTTCAGCTCAGGTAGGTAAAATGCTAGAAAGAGCACGACTCCCACGCTTATGACAAGACAAAAGCTGGATAAACTGCAAACAAGTGGCTTTTCTTGAGCCCTTCAGAGAACAGGAATTGCAGAGCAAACAATCTGGAGAGAGGTAGGTGCCTAAGTGGAGATAGAGAACCCTAGCATTTGCATACCTAGAAGGAACAGGCATTGTCAAGGTGTGGATGACAGTGTGAAACTCCTTGGGGAAGCAGACATAAGAGGGTTCCCACCTCCTCGCTGACATTTCCTCTAGTGATTCAACCTAATACTCACAGGGAGGTTCAGGGAGGATCCAGAGAAAGCACCCAGATACTGGTTGGCTGAGGGAAGAGCAACCAGTACCAAAGTCTCCCCAAACTCATGTGCCCATCTCCCCTAAGAAACAGAAGCCTTAGTCAGACTCATGTCCCCCATTTTCTCTATGAAACAAAAGCCTTAATCCCTATGCCTTGGCCTGGAAACTTTCTTCAGGGAGTCAACTGGGACAACAGAGGGCTCACCTTTGTTTCCTGTGTCTCAGGGATCACTGTCCTTCATTGCTTGATGCTCTATGTTGTGAATACTATTGACATATATAACTTCTGGTTTTTTAGAGAGGAGGGTAAATTGATCTCTGTTATTCCAGCTTGACTGGAGACACAAGTTCCCCACCAAAGGAGTTTAGCACCCAATTTATAAAAACATTTCTCCAGAGCTTTTTGTGTTTTAGAACTATATAAAGGATTAGGGATCGCTTCAGTCTTCACTTGAGTTAATACATAGGCTACAAATTCCTGAGATGCACAACCAGTTCTCATGCTGAAGAATAAATGTGTTCTGATACGTTTGTTTCGTACAATCACAAGTTCACATCCTAAGATCACTACAAAGTATGTTTATTATTATTTCTAAGAAAATGTTCTATTTATTTTATTAAACATATATACTTTTTTCCACTGAAAACATTCATAAAAAGTTGATGACATTTTCCCAAACATCTCCCAATCCTATTTTATAATCCTCTTATATATCTTAGTAAAGGAAATATCTTGAAGTGTTATTAAATCTGTTTCTTGAACTGAATACTGTTCAGAGAATCTTTAAAAATTCCTTTAAAGAATCTAAGAGTAAGTCACGGAGTTTTCAGGACCATTGCTTGTGAAGGTCTTGTATTGTCTGGCAGAACTTAAAGTAACATTATTTGTTTTGAAGCACTTTGTTTAATGTGGCAGGCTTGTTTATGGATTGCTGTTCCTCTAATTGCTCTAACTCTCATGAAAGTCAAATGACTATATTTTAGTCATTCTCTCCTTAACGCAATTACTAACTCATGTCTCCTATTTTTTGTATTCCTGGTCTACTACTTTTTCATATTTCACATTTTTTTCCTCATGTTAATTTATGAGAATGTTCCCTCAATTTGTACTTAACAATCAGTAATTTTTATTATTTTATTTGTATTGATATACATGTCCCCAGACTGTGTGACAAAGTGCCCTGGGGCAGGCAGTACTGCAAACTCACATAGCACCATGGAATATTTTAACATTACTAAGAATCACATTGATAGCATGTTTGACACTGTGTGAACTACTAGCTTGAGTCCAAAATTGCAATATTAGAATGTGCAATTCCATTAGAACATAACTAATGTTCTTTCCATTAGAACATAACTTTGCAAAGCTGGTCTTTGGCAGTTGCTGTGACAAGTAGGAAGGGCCATACAAAAATTTTTGTGGAGTAGGAAATGGGAGCAATGTTGTCCAGTCTGATTCTGAGGTTTGAGAAGTTGTAAATGCCCAACAGATGTCCACATCTCTTAACTCGGGATTTCTTTTAATTTATTTAATTTTTTTAAGTTGGAGTGTAGTTGATTTAACAATGTTGTGTTAATTTCTTCTGTACAGCAAAGTGAGTCAGTTATACATATACATATATCCACTCTTTTTTAGATTCTTTTCCCATATAGGTCACCACAGAGCACTAAATAGAGTTCCCTGTGCTATACAGTAGGTCCTTATTATCTATTTTATGTAGAGTTGTCTATGTCCATCCCAATCTCCCAATTTATTCCTCCCCACCTTCCCCTCGGTAACCATAAGTTTGTTTTCTACATCTGTGACTCAGTTTCTATTTTGTCAATAAGTTCATTTGTACCAATTTTTTTAGATTCCACATATAAGCGATATCATATATTTGTTTTTCTCTGTCCAGTAATTGGGATTCTTTTAAGAGTGAAAATAAAATATCATTTCCGATTAATCTCCAAAATTTACAAGCAGCTTGTGCAGCTCAATAGCAAAAAAACAAACAACCCAATCCAAAAATGGGCAGAAGACCTAAACAGACATTTCTCCAAAGAAGATATACAGATTGCCAACAAACACATGAAAGAATGCTCAACATCATTAATCATTAGAGAAATGCAAATCAAAACTACAATGAGATATCATCTCACACCGGTCAGAATGGCCATCATCAAAAAATCTAGAAACAATAAATGCTGGAGAGGGTGTGGAGAAAAGGGAACACTCTTGCACTGCTGGCGAGAATATGAATTGGTACAGCCACTATGGAGAACAGTATGGAAGTTCCTTAAAAAACTACAAATAGAACTACCATATGACCCAGCAATTGCACTACTGGGCATATACCCTGAGAAAACCATAATTGAAAAAGAGTCATGTACCAAAATGTTCATTGCAGCTCTATTTACAAAAGCCAGGAGATGGAAACAACCTAAGTGTCCATCATTGGATGAATGGATAAAGAAGATCTGGCACATATATACCATGGAATATTGCTCAGCCATAAAAAGAAACGACATTGAGTTATTTGTAGTGAGGTGGATGGACCTAGAGTCTTTCATACAGAGTGAAGTAAGTCAGAAAGAGAAAGATAAATACCGTATGCTAACACATATATATGTAATCTAAGAGAAAAAAAAAATGTCATGAAGAACCTAGGGGTAAGACGGGAATAAAGACACAGACCTACTAGAGAATGGACTTGAGGATATGGGGAGGGGGAAGGGTCAGCTGTGACAAAGTGAGAGAGTGGCATGGACATATATACACTAACAAACGTAAAATAGATAGCTAGTGGGAAGCAGCCACATAGCACAGGGAGATCAGCTCGGTGCTTTGTGACCACCTAGCATGGTGGGATAGGGAGGGTGGAAGGGAGGGAGACGCAAGAGGGAAGAGATATGGGAACATATGTATATGTATAACTGATTCACTTTGTTATAAAGCAGAAACTAACACTATTTTAAAGCAATTATACTCCAATAAAGATGTTAAAACGTATATCATTTCCTTTTAATTTATGTGTAGTATATTTTAAAATAGTTCCTAAATTGTTAGGACACAAATATTATGAAGTTGTTTAGATTTATCTACTGAATAAAAGAAATAGATGTTTGTTGTAGTATAAGAGTGGGGTGAAACAATTACTGAGACATTAAGGGGTCCATGCAGTGAGAATGTAAGGGCACCTCTGTTATGCCATTCTCTCAACAGACTACAGCAGTAAAAGTAGTTAACAGTGAAAAGTTTTATATATATATATGTATGTGTATATATAGGTATATATTTGGTTTTTTTAGCATCTTCTTTGTACAGCAGTATTTATTATACATATTATTTCTAAAGCATACTGTAAAACTATAATGTTAAATCATTTCAAGATTGAGAAAAGTGAGGCTCCCTTTTTCTTAACCACATAGTTATTAAGTGATACGCAGTTGTAAATTTTAAATCTAACAGCATCCAGAAAAGATGAAGATATTTTACTATGTTTTTCATGACAAAAAAAAACTTATTAATAATGCATAGTATAATCATTCCTCAAATCTCATTAGTTAGAGATATCTAGATTTGATTTTAAGTTTAGTTTCTTTCTTCTTTTTTTAAACTTTTATCTCCAAGTTAAAAGTGAAAAGGGAGTAGAAAGGAAAGTATTCTTGAGGGCTAAGAATCTGTAGCTCATAGGTCCCTGTTCATTCACTTCAAATTCCCAACATCTTCTGTCTTCTTAAATTTGGTACTGCCTCTACTTTTTATTCAATCTCATAATTTGTATTAGTTTTTATAAGAACCAGCACATGAAAGAGAATTATTTTTAACACCAGTACCTGCTTATTTAGATCTATGTCTAAAAAAAAGGTTGGAGGCAGTGAAATGTGGTAGGAATTAAAATATAAAGAATTTTTGTTATGCCAATAGAAAAAATGCTACCTTGACAATTTAAATTATAGAATTAATGCAGTAAGCTGAATTAATGGAAAACAGAAACACAGATTTTATTTTAAAAAATTTACTTTAATTACCTTCAAATAGGTCAGCTTATAATACACTATTATAACATTATCAAACAGAGACGCTTTATTTCCAAGTTGAACTGATGATTTTGTGAAACATATTAACTATAAACGTATGTCCAACTTAGTTTTTGCCAAATTAAAAAAAAAGATCCCCTAATCATGAGATTATTCAAAACTACTTTGATTTCCTCTGCTGTGTTCCAACCTCCATGTCTTAATAATTAAAGAAAGTGAATTATGAAACAAAAATTAGTTCATTGAATTTTATTTTCTTGAAAAGAAATTAACAAAATGTATACACAAATGTCCATTTATTTTTGGATTAAAAATGATGTAAAATTACAAAGAATAAAATGCAAAGATATTAAGTGTATAATTTGATGAGTTTGACAAATAATTATACTTGTTTCACCCACATTCCAATCAAGATATAGAACATTGCTGTCACCATAGAAATCCTCTGTGCTTCATTCTAAATAATCCCCTTTACCTTGAGAGCCAACAATTATCCTAGTTTCTACCCAGGTAGACTTCTTTTGCCATCAAGTGACCCAGCCAATACGGAAGAAGCTGCATGCCCTTTCTGTCCCAACTTCAGAAGTCATGCATCATCAAGGCCACCATATTCTATTTATCGTGAGTCACAAGCAGAGAGAACATAGAGTCTGCCTCTGAAATGAAGAGTGTTAAGATCATATTGGAGAAAATTATGGTGGCAGATAGTGCTGTGGCTGGATCATTTACAGTTTGTGATATCTTTTATATTCTTCCTTTTCCCAACATTTTCATATTCTTGGCATATTTCATTATATTTGATAGTATACTGTACTTTGTAAAAAAAAATAGAAAAAATTGAAGAAGACTACTACCCTGCTTTTATTTCCTGCAAAGAATGTGAACTTTTATTTCATGTCTGGAAGATAAAGTGAGGTGGTTATGTTTTAGATTTTATCAAGTTTTAAGTTTACTGGGGCCTGTGCTGCTGCTGTATGAACACTGAGCTAGGTGAGTTCATTTGCTCTACAGCCTCAATTTACTTGTTTTTTCTCTGCAAAATTCAGAGGTAGAAGGAGGGGAGAACAATCGTAATGCTACACAAAAAATACTGTATTTATGAGTCCTTCAGACTAATCCATTTCTGTCTGTCCCTACCATTGCCAGTGGCTCAGTTGGTCTCTTCTTTGCCTTTAGCAAGTCTTCTCTTTTACTTGATATTTGCCCATAAAAGTTGATAAAATTTGCTGCTAAGCTATGAAGGTCGCTTCTCTGTGGAAATCAGTTTAATAAGGATTTATGTATGTGTGTCCACTTCTCTTTGATACGGTAGCATTTATAAGGATGCTTTTTTATTTTACTGGATTTTTCTTCGTGTTACCATATGAATGAAATGCTTTTATGCCCTTATACATCTTAAGCAGAAGAAAAAACTGTTTACTCAATTTTAAAACAACAAAATTTTAAAGAGATAAATGCAAACCTGCTAAAAAGAAAGTTATTTTTTCTCGTCAAACCCATTCCCTCCTTCTGAATCTCCAGAAATTATTTTCTTATTGTTTTAGATAGTAAATAATCGACTATATTTATTTCTATATTTATTTACTTTCCCACAAATAAACAATTAAATGTTTTAAGCACTTATCATATAATATGCTTACACATATACACAAATTATACATGTAAAATGATCTCCACTTGATTATGACATTCAAGATTACAATATGACTTACGAGAACAAAAATAAAATAATGTGTGAGCAGTTGAATTGGGCTGATGTTATACAGTTATAGGAGTGCCTGGAAAATACTCTTCAGATTAAAAAAAGATTTTAAAAATACTGGGTAGTCCCAAAATAGACTCAACGTGCAGGATTTCTAATTTATTTGATTACAGACACAATTTTGTAGAGTTTTTGGGAAACCAGTGTTCTCAGAAAACACTTTGAAAAATATTCTATATGAATTCTGAGCATGGAAAAAAAATACTTTTGAGCTGGAGTCATCAGCAGAAATTACTCAAGGAACTAGAACTTCAGGTAAACTTTAAGAAGGTAGAGAGTTTGGAAGAAATGAAACAGAAAGGTTATGACAATTCCAGATAAATTGTGTGGGAGACAGAGCAGCTGAATAAAAGGAGCAAGATGTGAGGGTAAGAGCCTGGGTTTGGGAATTGGGTTCACCTGGATTGGATGCAAATTCTGTCACTTAATTGGTTTGAGCACCCTATTTAATTAAGTCACCTGAGACTTAGTTTTTGTTCTGCAAAAGTGGCAGTGCCACTCTCCTCCCAGGCTGTCATATGGATTAAATTAGATCTAAGTGTAAACCTAGAGAAAGTATTAGCATATAGGAACACTCAATAAAGGTCACTTCCCTTCTTTCCCCAGTGACTCAAAAGAAGCAAAACAGGGAAAAATGGACATTAAGCAGGAGGTGGGATTAGTTTAAATATTTTTTTCTTTTTTTTCTTTAGAATTGTTTTGTTGCTGTTACCCCATGTCCAAGTCCTTATGACCATAGGTATATTACAGTAAGAACAATCTATGCATTCTTTTTCTCAAGTCTACAACATTAATTATGCCACTCCTCTGCCCAGGATTTTTCCAGAACAAATATCAGTGATGCTTAAACTCAAATGTTTATCCTGAATTGAACTCTGCCCACTCCACAAGGAGCAAGTTCCTCAAACCTAACCTAGTTGTTTGGTTAATTCCTGAACACCTCCACCTAACCTATTCTCTCGCATTATTCAGTATCCTCTGGACATTAGTCTTCCTACTTACATTCCCCCTTATTCTCCCTCTCCCCTCAAATTCTGTGCTTACCTTGAACAATCCCTCTACCACCTCTGGGTGACTTCACCCATTCCTTTGCTTCAGCTCATAAATCTCTCCAAAATTTATGTTTCAGGTCATCAGCTTTTAAGTTTCATACCTATAATCCCCAATTTATACCAGAAACCTCAGCAGAACTGAGGGATGCCTCACATGTACATGTTTTGAATTTACGATCTACCACCTTCCTTTCCCTCTGTATCCAAGCCAGAACCTGGTTCTGTTCCACCTTCATGAATAGCAATATGATGCACCAGCAGCTCAAGCTAGAATTCTGGATATCCTTCATAACTTTCCTTTTTTATTCCTATCCTTGCCGTCTACGCACTCCAATTAACTATGAAGCCCTTTTGATTCTACTTTCTCAATATTTCTTGAATTTATTCATGTGAAGAAGGAAGTGAAATTGCATGAAGGAAAAAGTTTACTGACAGTATCTCAAGTTCTTCACCACATTGAAGACCCTAGTCTTGAATTGTGAAGGCAGAGAGACACTATCTTGTCAGTGCCCAGAGTCTGCTGGGAAACTGATTTAGTTAGACAGAAAGGGGATCTAAATAGTGAAATGACTTAATAAATTCACAGTAAGAACATACTTATCCTGGGAACTAGAATGCCCTTTTTCCCCTTGGGCTCTTTGGATTTCTTCTTTTTAATTTAGTTTTTCCCTTTTCTGGTAATCATAACACCATTGATAATAATATATTCATAACAAAGCTTAATATGCTAGGAAAGGCAGGTTGCCCAGTGCTACATCCTACTGACCGACTCCAAGTGATTATTTTGTCACACTCAAGTTATTATTTAGGCTCATGGGTTTAGAACTGACCACATTTCTTCCACTGTGTGTTACTTTCATAATTTAAATATCAGAGAGCAATCTGTTTTTCCTCATTTAATAGGATTTGTTGGACAACGCATCATGTGTTCACATATCACGATAATTTACACAGCACTGCTGCTTTCTGATTTCTACGCAGCGTTCTAGCTGATCTCCCTATGAAAAACCTTTTCACTCTCCAAATATTTTTCCTCAGCCGCCAGAGTGAACTTTATAAAATGCAGATCTGTCCATGTGACTGCCCTGCTGCAACCTCTTCAGTTGCTTCCTATCACCTTCAAGATAAAGTCTGCTCAGCTTAGAATGTCAGCCCTTTATCTTTTCCATCCACACTCACAGATGTGTGATTTTTTTCTCACAAAAGCATTTTCTTTTTGCCTCTGGTCCTTTCCACACAGTAACACTTCCTGGTTTGAATGCCCTCATCCCTGAAGGATAGCCCTGCTCATCCTTCAGGACTCCCTCTAGAGGCTTCTCCTGTAGAAAACTTTTCCTGACCCCGAATTCCCTGATAAGCCTGCACCTCAGCTGGATGGGTATCCTAGTTCCCATGTGATGCTGCATATATGTCTGTCGATTCATATCTCTCTCTCATGCAGTTAGTTCTCTTGTTAGTGTCTGACTTCCCAGCTAGATTCTTGAGAGCACAGATTTGATCTTAATTGCTGTGGTCACCCTTCTGTTTATTCAGTGCCTCACATACAATAAGCATGTGATAAATGTTTGCTGAATAAGTGACTAAGTACCTGGTTAATCATTCAGTACATAAATAAATTGTGCCTATCTTTGTCCTTCTAAGTGAGAATTTGTTTACCCTGACTATGATTCTGCCTTTATAATACCTCTTACACTCCTTTTATATCTTTGACAATGCCTAGCATAGTGTTGAGCATATAGTAAATGCTCAATAAATCATTTCCAGTGGCTAGATATTAATATGTCACATTCTGTAGTTTTCTTAGTTAATATTATTGTTGTAGTTGTATATATGTTTTTAATTTATACTATGTTTCTGAGGCTAGTAATAAAAACATAAACATATCCAAAATGAATCCAAGCCTGAAAGATTGTTAGTAATTAAATAGTGGCTATTTCATACTAGAAGCTTCCGAATTACATCAACTGTTCTACAACCATTTAAGTCCTACATTTTTCATACATATTCTCTTTGTTCAATAGGGAAGAACAATTATCAAATCCATAAATGACCTTATTGATAATAAAATTCCCTAGGTAAATATTAGGTTAAGTCATGCTTTGAAAGGCAAGAAATTATGCGATGGCTGTGTGAAACGAAGACTGGGAAATGAAAACATGCTTGATAAATTAAAATATACTTTATGAGTAAATTCTAATGGGCTGTTATTAAAAATAAAACTGTTAGAAAGCAAGATGTTAATTGTAGATAGTTATTTTTTGATGCTACAGTAAAAATAAAATAGGACAAAATAAGTAGCTTTAGATAAAAACCTGCTTGCTGGGAAGGACTTCCCTTTGATAATTTGCGTTAGTTTTCAATTCATGCTGTAACAAATTATCACAAATTTAGCAGCTTAAAAAACATAAATTTATTGATTCACAGTTTCTATAAGTGAGGAATCTGGGTGGGTTGGACTGGGTCCTCTGCTTAGCCTCTCTAAAGGCTGAAATCAAAGCCCTGTCAGGTTGCATTCCTTACTGAGGGTTCTAGAGAAGATTTTGCTTCCAAGCTCATTCCAGTTGTTGGCCAAATTCAGTTCCTGGAGGTTGTACAACTGAGGTCCTTGTTCCTTGCTGATGGCAGCCAGGGGCTGGGCTTTGCTTCTAGAGGCTGCCCATATTCCTTCTCATGCTTCCTGTAAGGTCTCATCCCCATCCAGCAAGGATGGGTCAATTTCCTTTCATATTTGGAAACTCTCTGACTTCCCTTTTGTCACATTTCTCTTGTCTCCAGCTGGAGAAAGTTCTCTGCTTTTAAGAGGTCATGTGATTAGATTGGGTCCACCTGGCGAATCCGGGCTACTCTCCCTATTTTAAGGTCCATTAATTACATTTGCACCCCCCTTTTGCATTTTAATTAAGCAATTTGCAGCTTCCAGAGATTAAGGTATGGACATCTTCAAGGGGCAATGTTTCTTACCAAATAACCTGCGATAGTAGAATGTGGAATAGAAATCCTCACTGCAACTCTGAGGGTATGGAACAGTTGGTGATAAATCCACTGGATTACCTCAACTGATAATATGTGTGTGTATTTTTTTTTTAGGTATATACATTTAATCCATCATTTTTATTAACATCTCCATTGAAATACTTAGTTTTGTAGATTTTTAATGTTGAAAGCAAAAATTTCAATGTTATATCCAAATATAATTCAATAACAAAATTTAAATATTAATATTATAAATATGAGTCTAGCAAGATAAACTGAAAAAGACTGAAATATTTTTCACTGAGACTCACTTTGTATTGACTGGCTCCAATTTTGAGGAATGCAAGTTAACATTGAAATGGCCAAAAAAAGAAGTAGCACAAAAACATGTGGAAAGATGGGGATCTAAACATTCTGTGGTTCCATAGATGGTGTTCAAATCATTGAAAGCTGATTCAGATTCTTCAGAGAAACTTGTGGAGTTTGGGGAGAAGGAATGGGATTGTACAGAGAAATTTCTTTTAGAGGTAAATTTTACTAAGGAAATAAAACCTTAAAGAATATTTCTGAAGGAATCAATCTTTTTCTTGATACATGTTTTATATAAGTTGTAACTTAAAAATACTTGGCAGTATTTGAAAATAGAGAACTGATTTTTAAAATCTATGGATTTTTACAGTGTTCAGTCTCAAGGAAATTGAAGATATAAGTAAGATAAATGTATGTCTAGTTGGATGGGAATGGTATGATATGTGAAAATCATCCAGCAGGAACTGCAAAGATCTTGTTCTTATTGTTTGTCCATCCTTCTGAATAAAACTTTGCCACAACATAGCAGGTAGAGTAAGCGTGACCTTGCTGTGCTACACTTAGTCTTCCCACGGTCATGTTTTAACCTACGAGCAGCTCTGCCACTTAATACGTCATTGTGGGCCTTTCAGAATCATCCAGGCTATAAATCAGTGAAAACAGCTTGATGGGAGTGATTCTGGCTATTAAAGTTTTATTTGAGCTTTTTATTTGAAATGTGTATCAGACATTTCACACCAAGCTACCACTGACCTATGATTAAGTGGGATAATATTTGCTGTTAACTATGTTGTTTCCAAAGATTTCAAACAATCGCTAGGTGTGAATGCATCATTTTTGGTTAAGAGAGGTCAAATTGAAATTAGATAAATTGTTATTAAAGGCTGTAAAGAGTGTAATCAAGATACTCCTCGTCAATAGTGGGAAAAGGCAGGAAAACCATCACAAATGTCAAATATTCTTTTGATGTCTTCTTGGAAAGTTTGTTGGTAAATATTCAATATTTTATAACTCCTCTTACATAGAAAATTTGAATTAAGGCCTTTAATTTTTGTTGAACGATCCAAAACCTGAAGAACGAAGGAAAAATAAAGTAAGCAAAAGAGAGAAACAACGTGAAATGTCAACCCCCAAGAAAACTTCATTAATAAATTATACTTTGCTCATGTATGTATATACCTGTTCCAATTTTGTGCATTACAATTATTTTCAATTTACATTAACATGGAAGTTGAAAATAGTACCTCATTCTTTAAATAATACTCACTGCAATGCATGTTTATGGATATATCTTTTTATGTATATTGACTCTTTTTCTTCTTTTGTGACATATTTATACAATTACCTGTTTTTCTATTGTGTACTTGTTCTTTCCTTAAAGATTTGTACCACCTATTGATTTATTGAGGTTCTTAGATTTTCTCTATGTCATGTGCTTTTTACCAGGACCTTAATTGTCTTCAGTTTTATTTATGAGACTTTATACTTAATAAATTTCACATTTTTATATATTCAGGTTTACTAAATGTTTTTGTCACTTCTCTCTTTTTATTCATGCTCAGAAAGACCTTTTTATCACTATATTTTAAAATTTACATATACATACTTCTACTTTTATGTCTTCATATTTTACGTATAAAGTTTCAGTCTATCTGGAGATTATTTTGGTATTGGTGGTGGTGATGTATTTTTCCAAAATAGCCTAGCTAAACAATGTTAATTAAGTACATTGACAAAAGTATCCATTCCTTTTGATTTAAAATGATGCCTGCTGTATAGTAAAATTTATATATGCTTGAATCTGCTTCTTGACTACTGATCTGTTTGCCTGTTATGATGCCGAGGACACACTCTTGATTAATTAGCTTTCTGCTTTAAATGATTGATAGGGCTTACCCCCCTTTAGTTAAGCTAAAATTCCAGAAATTTTCTGACTTGTCTTTCGTATTTATTCTTTCACTTAAATTTAAGCTGTATTTTTTAAGGTCCATCAAAATCAGATGGAGAGTTTCACTGGGATTATCTTAAAGTCTTACATTTATTTTGGGGATAATTGAGCCCCTACCTTCAGTACTCCCATCTTTCTGAGAAACACCATAATTTCTGCTGGGAGAAGTTTTTGCACAGATATTTTTTACTAGATTATATGTCTATCCTGGTCATATTTATTTGATTTGGGATAGATCTACTGGCATTTACACTTGTGGAGAAGTCTTACAATACTTTTGCTGTTTTTAATCTCTGCATTTAACAGATTTTCCCTTTACCTCAGTAATTCTATTAGTTCTTAATATTGAATACTTTAGTAATTATTTTATTTTTTATTGAAGTGTAGTTGATTTACAATATTAAAATAGTTTCAGGTGTACAACACAGTGATTCAATATCTTTATAGATTATACTCCCTTTAAAGTTCTTATAAAATGTTGGCTATATTCCTTGTGCTGTACAGTATATCCCTGTAGCTTATTTACCTTGTACATAGTAGTTTGTATCTCTCCAACACCTACCCATATCTTGCTCCTCTCTGATTCCCTCTCCCCACTGGTAACCACTAGTTTGTTCTATGTACCTGTGAGTCTGTTTCTGTTTTGTTATAGTCACTCATTTGTTTTATTTTTTAGACTCCACATGTAAGTGATAACATACAATGTTTCCCTTTTTCTGTCTACCTTATTACTTTAGCAACTATTAAATTATAATCTAGGTGCTACCTGCTGATGATTAATTTTATGTGGTGAACTCCTTCCATCTTAGAGTTTAAGAAGATTTATATTTCTGATATTGCTCTTTATATTTAAAATTTTACATCTGGCCTTCCCTCTATTTCAAGGAAATGTTCTATCTATATGTTAACTTTTCATTATCTGTTATTCTTCATTAATATCTTATTTATAATGACGTCCACATCCTTCTCACTTTCCTCTCTTTTGTATGTGATTTTCTCAGTGCCATTCCCCATATCATTGATCCAAGTCTCTTCACTGTTGATTCTACTCTTTACTCCTTATATGACATTTTCTTCCATTATATTTTTCTATTTTAAAAAACATCTCATATTTCACTAAGTTCAGTTTTAATAGGATTCACACCACCTCCGCATAATTTTTTTTTTTTTTTTTTTTTTGTAGTACACTGGCCTCTCACTGTTGTGGCCTCTCCCGTTGCGGAGCACAGGCTCCGGATGCGCAGGCTCAGCGGCCATGGCTCACGGGCCCAGCCGCTCCGCGGCACGTGGGATCTTCCCAGACCGGGGCACGAATCTGTGTCCCCTGCATCGGCAGGCGGACTCTCAACCACTGCACCACCAGGGAAGCCCCGCATAATTTTTTTTTATGTAAGATAGAAAACATTAATTCGGATTCCCTCCTTAACTATGCTTTAAATATTTTCATAAATTCTTTCTTACTTCTTTAGGGAAAGATTACCTGGATAAATGCATGTGCTATAACCATGAAGTAAAATCAATGATATATTCTAAACGAATGGAAGATGATGATCTTTCATTATATGTACTGATAATGCAGTTATACCCAATTAAACATAAAGATATAAGCAATTCAAAGCTTTTTAAACATATCACCCTTTTCTCCTACACATTTATCAAAGTGTCAGTTAAACTTGAGAATATATATTTAGTTCACAGAAAAGAATGAGTTACTATAATTATATCTAGCATAATTCATTCACCTGCATAGGCCATTTTACCAAAATGGCAGAAATCATCACAACCCTGGGCGGTTATATTGACATCATGCCTCAGACTGAGAATCTGCCATTAAAAAAAAAAAAAACAAACTTATAAAGTACTTTCATACTTTAAAAACGGTAAGTAATCTCTTCGTAAAGTTTTACATACAAAAATAATTTATCCTCCATTATCTCATTTGATTTAATCTTAAAAAACTAAAATGGACTTTATTACAATTTTTATTTCCTCTTTTGTGATGGTTAATCTTATGGGTCAACTTGACTTTGCTGTAGGATACCCAGGTATATGGTAAAGTGTTATTGCTCTGTGTGTCTCTGTGTGTGGTTTTAGAAGAGTTTAGCATTTGTTCTGTAGACTGAGTAAAACACATTATACTTCCCTGGTGTAGATGGAAATCATCCAATCCATTGAGGGTTTGAATAAAACAAATATGGAATAAGGAGGAATTCTTTCTCTGCTTTAGTGCTTGAACTGGAACGTTGGTCTTCTTGTGCCCTTGAACCAGTACTTGCACCATAGGTGCTCCTGCTTCTCAGGCTTTTGGACTTGGACTAGAACTACCCCACTGGCATTCCTGGATCTTCAGCTTGCAGGTGGTAGATCATAGGACTTCTCAGCTTCCATAATCACATAAGCTAATTCCTTAGAAGAGTCTCTTTATGTATCTATATCTGTTTTTCCTATCTAATTCATTATATATTTTTTATATATATATATAATATATATAATATATATATTATATATATATTTTATATATTATATATATATATATATAATATATATATATATCCCCATTGGTCCTGCCTCTCTGAAGGACCATGACTAATACACCATTTTTCAGATGGTTAAAGGTAAGCTCAGATTTTTGTTTATTCTAGATAACCTGGCTGGTTTTGAGGTAGGCTTAATACTAAAGCAAATGTCTCTAGACTCTGAAATAATGAACCCTTGCAGTGTAATATACTGCTTTTCAATTAATGGTGCTCCAAGCTTTTATAAGTCATAGAAAATTACATTTTTATAGATGGGAACAGAATATATTTGAGCAAATGAACCAACACTCTGTCCCTTATGAGTAGATTTTCCATTTTCTGAGTAGGCAGCAGAGATTGGAGACTACAACAAAGTAGAAAAATAATCGGATCCCATAAGAACTTTAACCTGGGCTTCATCAGTCTCATGCTTTAACTAACTGATAGGTAACAGCCAGTACTATTTGGCCGTTTTGACTCAGCAAAAAGTGAGGAATAGAATGGTTATGGCTGGTCAGAGTTTAAAATCCTGTTTGCTTTTATATCATTTTTTGTTCTATGTCATTTAGACGTCCTCACTTTAAAATATAAACCTGGGCTTCCCTGGTGGCGCAGTGGTTGAGAGTCCGCCTGCCGATGCAGGGGACACGGGTTCGTGCCCTGGTCCAGGAGGATCCCACATGCCGCGGAGTGGCTGGGTCCGTGGGCCATGGCCGCTGAGCCTGCATGTCCGGAGCCTGTGCTCCGCAACGGGAGAGGCCACAACAGTGAGAGGCCCGCGTACCGCAAAAAAATTAAAAAAATAAAATAAAATATAAACCCATGTGGGGAAAAGTTGTCATTGTCAGAAGCTAAAATTTAGAGCTTACAGAGCTAAAACATGAGTTGTACTCTGCTAAACTCTTCAGTAAAACTTCCCCTATAAGCTTGAGCTTAAACAAAAATGTAAATACTTTCTACAGTTAAATCCCAATTTCTGACCAAAATGCAGTTTGCAGAACTTGCTGAAGCTTTTGTTCTTAAAAGATTCAAGGATCAGCTGACATGGGAAGCAATTCAAAAGAAAGCTAAAAATGACTGTATTAAAACTGCCAGTAGGGGCCACAGTGAAAAGAAACCAGAAACCTTGAAATATTTCAGCTCATCCACTACACAATGGCTGTGGCTATCTCAGGACTTTTCTAAGTTCTAAGACCAAATTACAGGGACTTCCCTGGTGGTGCAGTGGTTGAGAATCTGCCTGCCAATGCATTAAACACGGGTTTGAGTTCTGGTCCAAGAAGATCCCAGACGCTGTGGAGCAACTAAGCCCACGTGCAACCACTATTGAGCCTGCACTCTAGAGCCCGCGAGCCACAACTACTGAGCCCGCGTGTCACAACTACTGAAGCCCGTGTGCCTAGAGCCCGTGCTCTGCAACTAGAGAAGCCACCGCAATGAGAAGCCCACACACCACAACGAAGAGTAGCCCCCACTCGCCACAACTAGAGAAAGCCCGTGCACTCAGCAATGAAGTCCCAATAACAAAGACCCAGTGCAGTCAAAAATAAATAAATAAATTTATATATAAGAAAAAACCAAATTACATTCTACTCTTCAAGGACAATGAAACAATGAGCTGTTTATATGTTTCACACTTTGTTTTCTGAAATACTTCTTTTTTTTAACACTTATTTTTTTGGCTGCGTTGGGTATTTGTTGCTGTGCACGGGCTTTCTCTAGTTGTGGTGAGTGGGGGCTACTCTTCACTGAGGTGCGCGGGCTCAGTAGTTGTGGCTCGCAGGCTCTAGAGCACAGGCTCAGTAGTTGTGGTGCACGGGCTTAGTTGCTCCACAGGATGTGGGATCTTCCCAGACCAGGGCTCGAACCTGTGTCCCCTGCATTGGTAGGCAAATTCTTAACCACTGTGCCACCAGGGAAGTTTCCTGAAATACTTTTTTATGAAGTTGTATTCTAAAGGTGGAGTATTTAGACAACCATATGGAAAACTTAGTCATCCAAACATAAACTGCTAAAATATACCAGGAACTGAGGTAATTTAGTTTGAGTTAATTTGTAAAATCTGTATTAATTTTCCTTTCTAAGTTAATGCCATCGGTTAAGGAGATAATGCAATTTCTTAGAATAGCCTGAGGAAATAGGATTCTAAGGAGAAATCATACGTATCTGGCAATTTGGATTGGTTTTCCTGAAGTTGTTGACTTTCTAATGCCTACCATTCTAGAATTTCCTTGTTGATTTCCAAAATAAAAGTAAACTTTTTCCAGTTAAAATCAAGTTCTAAATAAAGAATTGCTAGACTCATGGTGGCAAAAAGAAAACCATGGCTGTTGGCCTAGATGACTTTATCTTTTATTGATCATCATCTAACTACCTACATACACATAATATAACATAGTTATTAACATATTTACATATAAATGTTAATAAACTTATAAATTTATATATAAGTTTTAATATCTTTATATCTATGTTATATACATGTATGCATGTAGGTATGCACAAGCGTGTATAATCTCCATGTTAAGACATTTAAGAAGTTTTCCCATGTATTCCCAAAGAGCACAAATTACTTACCATCATAGTACTTTTGTGCATTGATTTTAGATTGGTGAGTTCATTTCTTATAATCATCCCCTAAGGCATGCTCCCTGGTTTTTCTTCTTGTAGCCCCTCAAAATACATCCTAGCAGCTCCTTACCTATACTATACCCAATAGGCATAGGTAATGCTGATTAACATATGACAAACTATGCAGTAAATTTTATTCTGGGAAGAGCACCTTGTAAATAGAAAGTTTGTGCATTAAATTGATGAAACGATTATTTTTGTTTTCAATGATAAAATATATGTCTTCTCCCATCTGTTTTTTAAAGAGATATGTACATTGTTAAAGCTTAAGGAGACTACCAGGCAACACACTCAAGGCCTCAGTTAGGAGTTTGTTGCTTTTAATCACAGCTCCATGGAATGTGGTCTCATCTGAAACAAAACAAAACAGCAAAAAAAACCAAAAAACAAACAAACAAACAAAAGGTGCCATAGTTTTTTTATTCCCATGGCTTCTTTTTTATAAACTTTTTCCTTTTATGTAGTTTTTTTTTCTTTTGGTAATTGGAAAAGTAAACACAAGTAATTTCAAGAAGTCAACTTTATATATATAAAAGAATAATATAGAGTACAGTTGACCCTTGAACCTCGCGGGGTTAGGGTTGCGACCCCATGCAGTAGCAAATCCACAGATTGCTATCTCTATCTCAGAAACAAAAGAATTGATAAATGACTCACCCAAAGGCAGGAAGCTGAAGCATTTTAGATAGAATCAGGATTCAAACTCTAGTTCTTTTGATTCCACATATTGTGATCTCTGAGTGAACACAAACATTCCCCTGCATTTAGACCTGTAAAATGAAAATTATTGAAAAAAAATCCGTGTATAATTGGACCCACACAGTTCAAAGTCCTGTTGTTCAAGGGTCAACTGTAAATATGTATATATATTAACATACCTATCAATCTTACCATACTGTTTACCAATAACCTTAGGTAATCTTTCACCTGAAATTAGCAGTTTCATCCCACACAATATATTTTCCAAATATATAAAAATACATTATGTATCTATATATTCTATATATTTATTATTTTATGTATTTTCAAGTATCTTCAAATATATAGAATACATATTCAATATATGTTTATATTTGTGTATCCATTGACTCACATACAAACATGTACAATTTGATTTCTGTTAACAGTAGCTATAGCTTACAACTCTGGTTACTGCCTTGAGAAACAGATGAAATTTGGGGGGAGAATGGTAGGAAATTTCAAAAAAATCCTCCTGTCAAAAAATGATATCATATATGCAGCCAAGAAAGACAGAGCTGCTAATACAATATATAAATGTGGGCTACAAAGTGAAAATAAATACAGAACACTGTTCTACAACAATTTACACAAAAACACACAGTATCACTTAGTGGAACATTTCTTTTGCACTGTTTCAAATTCTCTTATTCTGTGAACCTCTCCTTGTCTTAATGTTTTGAGTATGTGAGTGGTGGGGAACGTAGGAAACTCACTCCCATTGCAGTCAAGTGGGAACAACCTTCCAGTAAAGAAGAGGGTGGGGGGCATTTAAAACCATGTGTGTCAATTCTTGATCAAGGGAGACAGGAACTAAGATAAATGTTCCTCCCTTCTCTTCAGGAAAACCTGATCCAAGACACATTTCATGTGATCAGGCAACCAGTTACCTATTGGTTAGATTCTACTATTGGTACATAACTTGATGACACATGCTTGTTTTGGCTTTTCCTTTTTCCCTGTTTCCATCCCCTTGTTTCTTACCCCAGACACTGAGTGGCACTTGCAAATAAACTGTTTACAAATAAACCTTTTTCTCAGGCTCTGACTTTGGAGAAATTGAAGTTAAGACATAAAGTAAAATTAGAGTTTGAATCAATATAAAGATAAAATGTAAATTCATTTATTACAAGACTATTTTACCTTTTTGCCTCATAGATTCTCCACAGTTTTACACTATCTTTTACAATAGAAAACCTATAAATATGTTACTTTTTGGTAAAAAACAACATGGTAAGAGGAATGAAAACAAGATCAAAGAAAGGCTGGATCTTTGTAATGTTAGCAGTCAATATAAAACTCAGCTCTAGACATAAAATACTAAGTTACAAACATCTGATTTCCTAGGTGAATGGAGGATTATAATTGAATTGAATTGTTGTTTATAAGAGTAAAAGAGTTTCAAACAAACAAATAAAAAGTAGTTACAATGGAAAGAAATGTCTTAGAGGAAGCAACTGCAATTATTCATCAACTAACCAGTATTGGGCACATCCTATGTGCAATACCACATGATCCTGGGTATAACAAAGTAATCACGTTAACCTGAAAATATTTCCATTGTAAAACACCATGAAATGTTGGGTAAAATATAATAACCAGCCTTTAAATGCATATCCAAACTCACAAGAGGCACATACCAACAACGAAGGAAAAACTTAAAAAAACAGAGCAGTCAGTGGAAGCTCCAGCACATCACTGATAGAATTCCAGCTACAGAGTAGCACATATAATTAAAAAAAAAAAAAGCTGTTAACTAAGCTATGGCACACCTTAAATTTTAAGATACGTCTTAATTTCAGAGATCTTAATACTTGCCAAGTTCACAGCCATCGCACTAACAAAAGTGATCATCATTTCCCTTGCGTGATCAAGATAGCCTCTAATGGGTCTGTCTTCCTGTGTTGCATTCTTGGCTTACTCTGATTGGTCCACACATGGCTGCCAGTCATCTTTTAAAAATGCACATCTAATAATGGTTTTCTGTGTAAAAACTTTCCCTGATTTTCAACTTAGAAAATGATTGTTTAAAATAATTTTACCAAGATCTACAATACTTTCCGTTATCTGGCCCCTGACTTTCCCAAAAACTTAATGGCAAGATCTCTCTAATTCATTGTGCCTCAGCTGTATGGCCTTAACTATGTCATACTTGCCATACTTCTTTTTATCATATGTCTAGATTACCTCCTTGCCCTCTCTACTCAACCTCTCTAATTGCTACAATGACTCATCAGTCTTTAAGAACTCAGCCTTCTCTAACCTTCAGATGAGATAAATTTCCTTTGTTTTAGACTTTAACCTCTTTTGCACTTGTCATAAAACTTCATAGAATCGCATACAGTTATCACTGTAGTTGCTGAATCATTGGATGATGTGTATAATTAAATTTAAACTTGTATTACATTGTAGCACACATACAAAAAAAGAAACAAAGCATTAATGTACAGTTCAAAAGATAATCAAAAAGTAAACACTCATGTAGCAACCAGCATCAAGAGAACATTATGGACATAACAGAGCATCCATCCAGCATTCCTTATCTCAACAGATACCTCTCCATCAATCTCAGTTACCTGCTTTTCTTTTTATACCATAGTTTAGGTATGAGTGTTTTGAACTTTTCAATCATACTTTTATTTTATTTTGTGTTTATTTTTGCACTTAACATTGTATTTGTATAATTCATCTCTGCAGTTGTTTAAGTAGTTCTTTCTCATTAATATAAAAATCCAGTCTTCTATCTTTTAATATTTTTAGTTTTTGTTTATTACCTATAATGCTGCTAAGACATACTTGTACATATCTCTTAGTGCATATTTTCACACATTTATTTTGGTAAAAAGTAACAGTGGATTTTCATTGTCATAAAGTATACATAAATTCAAAAAATCATGGTAAACTATTTTTCAATGTTGTTATGATTTAAATTTCACAGTGATATATGCGAGTTTCCATTGTCCTAAAGCATTGCCAATATTTTACATTTTAGCCATTCTTCTGGGTATGGAGTGATATTTCATTGTGTTTTTAATTTGCCTTTTCTTGATGACTAATCAATTTGATCATATTTTATTATCTATCATAAAATCGGCCATGTGGATACATTTTTTGAAGTGCCTGTGCAAGTCTCTTTTCCAATTGGTTCTTGGGATGTTCCAACTTTTCTTACTCATTTGGGGACATTATTTATGTATGAGAAGTATGAGATACTTCTCTGTTTTTTATTTATTCTGTGGTTTGTCTTTTCTTTGTTTTAATGGTATTCATAAAAATAAGGTCTTAATTTTAATGCACAATGTTTGCTTTACAAAATTGCATTTTCTGTTGTCAAAAATGGTCAGATGGTGGCATTTCATATGATTCAAACCAATCATTCAATTTTTCAATATTTCTCCTTAGGGGTAAGTATTTTTCATATCTTTTTAAAAAATACCTACCCCAAATCATGATATTCACATAATATTCAAGGAGATTCCTTGCCCTTCCATTTACATTTAGTGCTACAAATCATCTGAAATTCATTTTCTTGAGATTGTCATACACATTCCAGTGTCTCCACAGTAAATAAATTATTTATTGATATATATAGATCTCTTTCTGGTCTTTTTATTCTGTTCCACTGGTCTTTTTGTCTAACATTGCTTCAGTAGAAAACTCTTAAATCCTGTATTTTATTTTTTTATATTATTAAAAAAATTCCTTTGCATTTTTATTGAAGTATTGTTAATGTACAATATTGTACTAGTTTCAGGTGTACAACATAGTGATTTGACATTTATATAATTTATGAATTGATCATTATGATAAGTCTAGTAAATCATGTCACCAAAGTTATTACAATAGTATTGACAGTATTTCAAATGCTGTAGATTACATCCCCATGACTTATTTATTTTATAACTGGAAGTTTGTACCTCTTAATCCCCTTCACCAATTTTGCCCAATCTCAAACCCTACTGCCCTCTGACAACCAGCACTGTGTTATGTTTCTTTCTATTACTGTGGTTTTGGTTGTAACTTCTTTTCCATTTCTGATCTTATTTATTTGGACCTCTCTATTTTTTCTTGATTTTGACTAAAGGTTTATCAATTTTGTTTATCTTTTCAAAGAATCAGCTCTTAGTTTCATTGATCTTTTCTATTTTTTTAGTCTCTATTTCAGTTATTTCTGCTCTCATCTTTATTATTTCCTTCCTTCTACTAATGTTGCACTTTGTTTCTTCTTCTTTTTCTAGTTTCTTTAGGTGTAAGGTTAGATTGTTTGAGATTTTTCTTGTTTCCCGAAGTAGGATTATATTGCTCTAACTTCTCTTTTAGAACTGATACGGGAAGGTTGTGTTTTCGTTTTCATTTGTTTCCAGGTATTTTATTATTTCCTCTTTGATTTCTTCATTGACCCCTTGGTTGATTAGAAGAATGTTGTTTAGCCCCAATGTGTTTGTTTTCTTTCCAGTTTTCTTCTTGTAATTGATTTTTAGTCTCATACCATTGTGGTCAGAAAATGCTTGTTATGATTGTCTTATTAAGTTTATTGAGACCTGTTTTCTCTCATAGGACGTGATCTATACTAAAGAATGTTCCATGTATATTAGAAAAGAATGTGCATTCTGCTATTTGGGGGGTGAAATGTTCTCTGTCTATTAAGTACATATTAACTAACGTGTCCTTAATGCCAATGTTTCATTTAGATTTTCTGTCTGGATGATCTTATCCATGTAAATGGAGTGTTAAAGCCCTCTACTGTTATTATATTACAGTAAGTCCCCTACATACTTACTTTCAAGTTGCGAACTTTCAAAGATGCAAATGTGCGTTCGCGTGTCCAACCACGTAAGTTAGTTCACATGTCTGGCATACATTGTCACTTGTGTGCATCCTCTACAAGTCGTTATGCTTTTGTGTACTTTACAGTACTCTACAGAGTACAGTAGTACAGTATCTTTATTTGAAGCCCAGGATATCTGGAGTCAAGCATAAAAGCAGCAGTGATGTAGCTGGTACTACTGTACCTTTCAAGATACTGTACTGTAAGATTAAAAATGTTTTCTTTATTTTTGTGTTGTTTTTTATGTATTATTTGTGTGAAAAGTATTATAAACCTATTACAGTACACTCCTATATAGCTGATGGTGTTAGTTGGGTACCTAGGCTAATTTTGTTGGACTTAAGAACAAATTGGACTTACAAACGTGCTCTCAGAACAGAACTCATCCGTATGTAGGGGACTTACTGTATTGTTAATTTCTCTCTTTATGTCTGTTAAAATTTTCTTTATGTATTTAGGTACTCCGGTATTGGTCTTATACATATTTATAATTGTTATATCTTCTTTTTGGTTTGATCACTTTATCATTATATAATGTTCTTCTTTGTCTCTTGTTTCAGTCTTTGTTTTAAAGCCTATTCGTCTGGTATAAGTAGTGCTACACCAGCTTTCTTTTCATTTCCATTTCCATTGAATACCTTTTCCCATCCTTTCACTTTTAGTCTGTGTGTGTCTTTAGATATGAAGTGAGTCTCTCGTTGGCAGCATATATATATGGGTCTTGTTTTTTTAATTCATTCAGCCACCCTATGTCTTTTATTTGTAGTATGTAGTCCATTTACATTTAAAATAATTATTGACAGGTGTGTTCTCATTTTCATTTTGTTAATTGTTTCTCATTGCTTTTGTAGTTCTTTTCTGTTCCTTTCTTCTTCTCTTGTTTCTCTTCCCTTGTAATTTGATGACCTGATTTAGTGTTATATTTGAATTCCTATCTCTTTTTCTGTGTATATCTGTTATAGGTTTTTGGTTTGTGGTTACCATGAGGTTCATATATAACAACCAGTGTATACAGCAGTCTATTTTAAGTTGATGGTTGCTTAAGTTCAAGAGGATTCTAAAAGCACTACATTTTTACTACTCCTAAACGTTTTATGATTTTGACATCATACTTTACATCTTTTTTGTGTGTATATCACTTAGCTATTTATTTTAGATATATGATTTTACTACATTTGTCTTTTAACCTTCATACTAGCTTTATAGATGGTTGATCCACTACCTTTACTATATATTTGCCTTTACCAGTGAGGTTTTTTCTTTTATAATTTTCTTGTTCCTAGTTATGACCTTTTCTGCTTAAAGAAGTCCCTTTAACATTTATTGTAAAGGCAGTTTAGTGCTGATGTACTCCATATGATATCCTTGCTGATAGAGTGTTCTTGGTTGTAAGTTTTGTTTGTTTGTTTGTTTTTATTTCAGCACCTTGAATATGTGGTGTCAATTCCTTCTGAACTGTAAAGCTTCTGCTGAAAAATCAGTTGATAGTCTTATTGAGGGGGTGGGGGGAATCCACGCAAAAGTAACTAGTTATTTTTCTCTTGCATTTTTAGATTCTCTCTTTATTTTTAACTTTTAACATTTTAATTATATTGTGTTTTGGTGTGGGTCCCTTTGGGGTTTTTTTTGTTGGTGGTGGTTTTTGCAGTACGTGGGCCTCTCACTGTTGCAGCCTCTCCCATTGTGGAGCACAGGCTCCAGACGTGCAGGCTCAGCAGCCATGGCTCACGGGCCCAGCCGCTCCGCAGCATGTGGGATCTTCCCGGACCGGGGCAGAAACCCGCATCCCCTGCATCAGCAGGCGGACTCTCAACCACTGCACCACCAGGGAAGCCCTGGGTTTATTTTTTTGAGGACTCTCTGTGTTTCCTGGACTTGGATGTCTGTTCCCTTTGCCAGGTTAGGGAAGTTTTCAGCCCTTATTTCCTCAAGTATTTTTTTTTGTCCCTTTTCTCTCTCTCTCTCCCTCTGCTTCTGGGACTCTTACATTATGAATGTTAGTAGGCCTGATGTTGTCTCAGAAGTCCCTTAATCTCTCCTCTTTTTTTTTTTTCTTTCATTTTCCTTTTGGCTGTTCCAACTAGGCGATTTCCACTACACTGTCTTCCAGATACCTCATCATTCTTTTGCATCTGTAATGTGCTGTTGATTCTGTGTAGTGTTTTTTTTTTTGTTGTTGTTTTTTTTGCGGTACACAGGCCTCTCACTGCCGTGGCCTCTCCTGTTGTGGAGCACAGGCTCCAGACATGCAGGCTCAGTGGCCATGGCTCATGGGCCCAGCCACTCCGTGGCATGTGGGATCCTCCCGGACCAGGGCACGAACCAGTGTCCCCTGCATCGGCAGGCAGACTCTCAACCACTGCATCACCAGGGAAGCCCCTGTTTAGTGTTTTTTTCATTTCAGTTTTTGTAGTCTTCGGTTTTGATTGGTTCTGTTTTATATTTTTTAGCTATTTTTTGAAGTTTTTGCTGAGTCCACCCATTCTTCTCCTGAGTAAGATAGCATTTTAATGACTATTACTTTGAACTCTTTATCTGGTAAATTTCTCATCACTTTCATGTAGTTCTTTTTCTGAGGTTTTGTTTGGAAGGTATCCCTTTGTCTCTTTATTTTGCCTAACTCTCTGTTTATATGTATTATGTATATCAACTTTGTATCCTGGTCTTGAAAGAGGGCCCTAAAGTAGAAAGTGTCCTTTGGGGCCCAGTGGTGCAATCTCCTCTTGCCGCCAGGGGTATCTGCTCTGTGGGCTGCATGTGCCCTCCTGTTGTGGTTGAGCTGCAGTTGCTGCAGACATGCTGGTGGTTGTGGTTGGTACCAGGCCAGCTGGCTTCAAGGACCAGCTGCAAGTGCTGCATGAATGCTGGTTTGCAGGGCCAGTCTATTGGAGCATCAGTCATTTTGGAGGGGCATTGGCGCTGGCTCTGGTGACCCACTGGGTGGAGTGGGGCTGGAGCATCTTTGGAGAACCCAGGCAGGGTGGGCAGTTTGAGCATGGTAGATCCTCATGGAAACACCTAGGAGGGGTGCATGGTGTTACTGATGGAAATGGTACCCATCAGTGCTGGGCTGGCTAGACGGAAGGAGATTTTTTTAAAAGCTCCCACCAGTGCTTCCATCCCTGGAGAATGTTTCACCAGATCCCTGCCCTTCTGGGTCACACTCTACAATTAGTCAATGAATTTCCTTCTCATATGACCCAGAGTGTTTTAGTCTGCTACCTCTGTGCTAAGACTTGGATCAAGCGTGTTGTGTGTAAGCCCTTCAGGAGTAGAATCTTGGTTTCCTACAGTTCTCTAGCTCTCCTGGACATAAGCCTTGCTGATTTTCAAAGCCAGATGTTATGGGGGCTCATCTTCTCAGTGCTGGACCCCTGGGATGGGGAGCCCAGTGTGGGGCTCAGAGCCCTCACTCCTCAGGGGGAACCTCCTCAGTTGTGATGTCTCTCCTGCTTGTGGGTCGTCACACTGGGGGGTATGTTCTGACTAGATTGCATCTCTGCCCCTCCTACATATCTTGATGTGGTCTTTTCTTTATATCTTTAGTTGTAGAAAATCTGTTATGCTAGTCTTCAGCTTGTTCTCAGAGATCGTTGTTCTGTATGTAGGTGTCATTTTGATGTGCCCATGAGAGGAGGTGAGCTCAGGATCTTCCTACTCTGCCATCTTGATCTGGACTCTAGCCAATACTTTATTTAAAAAATAATATTTAGTAGAGAATGTGTTCTCCCTTATACTTCTTTTTCAGGAGTCTTTTTTTTTTTTCTCTCTTTGGCCTTTTAAGTTTCTACACAAATTTTAGACTGAATTCATCAGGTTCTAAAAAAAAGCTGAGTTTTTTTGGAATTGCTTGCTTTCTTTCTTATTTTATCTTCTTGTGGGACTGTTTTTCTTTCAGTTGACTGTGAAGTATTATATGCAAAAACTTCAGAAATAATTTGAGGTCAAGATATTGTTAACTTCCATTTGTCAGGATTTAAGCCTGATTTTTAAAGGTAGCCATGGATGCCAGAAATCCATTCTTACTTTAATCCAATTATAAAAAATAATATAATTTGAAGTTAAGCTCTATTTCCTTTTCATCCTGGTATATTTCTGGTTCACCTTTAGGGCAGGAGTCACATGACAGATATGGGTCAAATCTGGCCTGCTGCCTGTTTTTGTAAAGAAGATTTTATTGAAACACAGTGATGTCTATTTATGTATTGTCAATTACGGCTTTTCTGCTAGAAAAGCAGAACTAAGTAGTTGCTGCTGATAGTACATCTCACAGAACCTAAAATATTTACTACCTTGCCCTTCGCAGAAAACACTTACTGACTTCTCTTTTAGGATACAGTACTTTATGATCTCAACACAAAATATAAGGGGTTAATAAAGATTTTCCTCTTTGAAATACCTGGATTCCAGTGTGTCCTTCAGCCCCAGGAGCCTGCCACAATCACTACTCAGTATCTCAGGCTCTCATCTGCCTTTTCAGTAAATGGCAGATGTCCCTTGTGGAAAAGATGTTCCAAAATGCTAGGTTAAACTATTTTTGTTTCTTTCTCCTGCTTCATTGGTTTATAGTTCTCATTACACTGCAGCACTCCTATGTCTTCAGATATATTTTAAAAACAGTGTTTCTCACCATTCTCAGTAAAAAGGTTGGTGCATCTTACATAATACGCCATTAGTATAAACAGAATGTTCTGTATTAAACGTACATATAATCTGTCTGCTCTACTAGGATATCAGCTCCATGAAATTCAGGATTGTGTCCCTGTTCTTTTTAGCAGTGTATCTCTGGGTTCTTCTGTTGAGTTTGCATTGTGTTAAATAAATGCGCATGGAGTCATATAAATATGTAGAACTCAGGTGCACTTGTGATCCGGGATTCATGTTATACAGCATTACTTCCCTAAATTAAATTTTCTTCAATCACTGGAAGCAAGAACAGACAAGATCGTGATAAATACTATTCATATTATAAAATATTAATAATCCCAAGCTAGTACTTGGTTTTATAATAATGTAAAGGTGAACTTTATTGGTTAAGCAGTTGAATTTATTAAGCTGTTTGTGGTTGTTAAAACCCAAGAACTTGCTTTAACTTTGGAAAAGTGCCTTCTTCTCCTTCTGGGAATAGATCTTTCATATAAATAATAAGTAGGCTTCATGCTCCCCCTCAGAGAGAAGACCCAGATATCCGTAGAACAGAGCTTTAGTTCCAAATAAGATTTATTTTTCTGAGGGCCTATAATTGTAAGTTAGGAGCTTGATTCCTTACTGGAATGCAGAGAGGGTCTTATAAATAGAGTCTTTTTAAAATATTTTAATTTACATGAAGTGGTCATTCATTTTACTGGGTCAAATAACTAGTTTTTATGATGTAGAAGAAATAACGTCATACGTGCTAGCACATTTTCAGGAAAGTTCTGAAGAGTGTGGACTTGACTGTGATGATGTGCTAACATGAGTCATTCAGTTATGCATTTTAAAGAAAATAGTATGGATAATTCATGTAGTTATTCACTACAAAATCATTTAAAATTTTTTCTCTGTTAATGATTTGATCAGTACAACCAATGATGGTGGGAAAAACCTTAGAAAAATAATTTAGTCTCATTTTGTCATCTTACTTTGACTTCTTAACTTGAAGAGACTTTCTAGGTAACTCTGTTCTGCTGTGCTAGAGGGATAGTTTTTCAGACCTCTTCTTTCCCCTTCTTTTCTTCCCTGATAGGGTTTCTGTATGCATTTGGGGAAGAATCTAGCTTATATGATCTCATGGCAGCTAGAAGAAAAAATAAAAGCAAACAGATTCTAAGATCCCTGTAGAGTTCACTGGATCTTCCTGGGACTGCTGTGGAGCTAGGCTGATCTACTACTTGAACTTTTGAACGCAGAGAAGCAATTTCTTTGACTACTTGGTTTAGTCATACTGGTTCCATTACAGCAAATGAGATCTAGCCCCTGATCCAACATCCTTGCCCTCTACCAGTGTTCAGGTATGCTGCTACATAATGTACTACTTCAGTGTCACCCTGCTGGCCACTCTGCAGTTTTCAGGATCCTTAGGTCATTTACCTGTTTTCCATCTGATAACACTTTCACATCATATCTCTTGCAGTGTCATCAATGGTTTATTTATACATTCTTTGAACAAAACATTTTGAGTGTCTCCTAATGTACAAGTTGTTGCTATGTGTCTATCTACATATAGCAAAACACCTAGAAACATGTATTTCAAATGTTGATAGTGTCTATGCACAATCAAGCTTGTTTTGCTTTTATATTTTGCGATTTTCTAAAATTCTATGCAATACTTTGTGTTCAATGAAAAGAGAAATAAGTGAAAATCAAACAAATGAGTGAAGTGCTTTATTAGAGAACTGACAAAGGACATAGCCTGTTTGATAAATGTATAAAAATGGTAACTTCATTAGAAAATAAATTAATGATAATTAGAATTTTTTTAATTTGCCTTTTTTCAGCTAACAAATAAGAAAATATTATGCCACCTATTTTTCTACTACAGAGATAAGTTTTTAGATTTGGATGAAGACAAATTGTAATGGCAATCAAAGATCAGGCAGAAAGAATTGTTTTGATTTCCTCCGTACTCATTAGGAAACACATCCAGTAGGGAATAATTTCTTCCATTCCTGGATAAATTAAAACTTGTTTTTAAGGTGATCATTGACAATCTCATCAATATCATAATGTCAATATCACATTAGTGAAACTCTCCTAGAGAAGTCTCCAGGTCTTTAAAAGTGGAAGAGAAAGGAATCTTTTGGGACTAAAACAAATAAGCATCTTGAGGAGGAAATTGATATGAAATCACAAAATAGGTTTGTGTTTTAATTAACACTTCTGTTGAAATTCAACCTGTTTCATAACACATACTTTTTTTTTTCCCTCTAGGATCACAGTTGCTGGATGTTAATCTAAAGTTCTTTCTCAGTATAATAGAGTTTTATTAACTTCTGGTTATTAATTTATAGTTTATAGACCCGCTATTCAATAAAGTTGTTTTTTTAGGTTGTAAGCACCCCAAGTGGCTATTGAGATTAGTATACATTTTAGATCTCTTAGAACACTACATTACCTAAGGCATACTGCATGATGAGGATACTTGTTAAATTAGAAACCCTGTCTAAATAGAGTTCAAAATTTCAAATATGTGTATTTTATTAGAATTGGTCAGAATTCTTTATTAATTTATTGTTATGAACATAGTTAAGATTTGTGTAGCAATTTATAGTTCAGAATTTTCTAATATAATATCTCATTTGATCCTCAGAAATTCACTGATGTAGAGTTGTTATCCCAATTTCATAGATATGGAAACCAAGGTCCAGAAAGGTAAATGATTTCTACAGGATTATGCAGGTACACTGAAATTGCAAACATTGGAAACTTCATTCAGGTATTCCAATTCCATTTTATTGTGTCATCTCCCTTAGTTATAGAACACAGATAAGGTTCCACATTGCCTCATATGTTCTGCGGCTTGGTTCCAAATGCAAATACTTATCGAAATTAGATATAAAAAGAGAATGAATGAAGAGTGAGGATGGGAAATATGATGAACTGGAAAGCACATGCCTAAACTAAAAGGGAAATTGTTGTTCATCTACTGATTTTTGTCTTGGGGGATTGTGGGCCTACAGTTTCCAAATTTCTAATATTCAAAGAAGCTCAAAATTATATTTACATATGAAATTTTACTATTTTGAATGACTGAAATGAATTCTATATTATTTTATTCTATACACACCGGAAGCAAAACTAAACTACACTAAGCTAACTACAAAGCATTCCTGCAAGCTAAAACTGCCCTGTTGCCTGCCATTTTATGAACTCTGTTCTAGAGTAAATAGTAATTAAATTGCTATAACTCCTGAGTCCTCAAAGCAAAATAGGATAAAAAATATTTGGTAAGTTTCTATTTTTGAAGTAATTTCAGACTTCAGAAAATTTGCAAGAACAGTGAAAAGAATTGCCATATACCCTCTCAAGATTCCCCTATTTTAAATATTTACTTGTATTTGTTTTTAGTGTTTTCTCTGCATACACACACATTCTGTGTGTGTGTATGCAGAGAAACCACTATAAAAATGTATAAATATACATCATATATATATATATTTGAACTATTTGAGAGTAAGTTGAGGACTGAGGCTACAATGCTCCCTTTACATGTAAATGTGTTTCCTTGGAATAATGACATTCTTTTACATAAATTCAAATTCAAATCAGGAAATTAAATGATTCACAGTACAATATAATCTACAGCTTTTATTCAGAGTTCACAAATTGTCCTTAAAATTTCCTTTATAACAACAGAAAATCTCAGATCATGTGTTGCATTAAGTTGTCACATCTTTTTAGCTTAATTTGGAAGAGTTTTTCAATCTTACCTTGTGTTCCATTACCTTGAGATTTGTGAAGACTGCTGATAGGTAATTTTTAGAATGTTCCCCATTTTCGGTTTTTCTGATGCTTTCTCATGATTTGGTTGAGGTTTTACATCTTTGGCAGACATAGACCAAAAATGATTTTGTCCTCAGTGCATCGTATCAAGAATCACATGTGGTTGGCTTGTTCCATTACTGATGACATTAACTTTGGTCACTCCGTTAACTAAGATCCTGTCTTACAGTTTTCTCCACTGTAAATTGACTATTTTTCCCTTTGGAATTTGAGAATATTTGAGAATATGTAGATATCTGTCTCATCATCAGTTATACTAGGATATGTGTCAAATAGTGACTTTCTAACTGCATTGTTATTACTGCATTTACCAGTTGGCATTCTACTACAAGGAAGAACGTGGCTTTCTTTTTATTCATTTATTTTTATCATCAAGGACTCGTGAATTCCTATTTCATTCAATGGATTTTAAACAGTGTGTTCTAATCCCTTAATATAATTACTTATTTTCACACTGAAATTATCCCAGACTTGGTAGTTTGGAGCTTCTTCAGGCTGACTTCTGCATACTTACAATATTTCCCTGTCATTCTTTGAGTACCTCTTTACTTCCTGGCACAAAAAGCTGTTCTGGATTCATTGTGTAGTTTCCTGCCCCAGTGCTGAAATTATTTCTCTGAGAAGCCAAGCTTACTTTAAGTGAATGGTATTTAGAAATTAATATCTGTGTGCCTAGTGTGTTAATTGCTACTGAGTGCTATTATTTCTAGTCCCTCACAGTAAGCAGAGGTAGAAAATAAATATTTTTAACAACCATTTGTGATGCTGAAGGACAAGAGAAAGTACTACCATGCTTGTGCCATCAGTCTTAGGCATATCTGAGACAAAGTCAATGAATAAAATAACATCACACTGTTGTGTTGTATGTATAAGATATTATTTTGAAATATCCTTTAATGTCTCTAACTTAAAATATGTTCAGTGGATTTTCAACATAAGAATATTAATTATTATCAGAGATGGATTCAAACTGCATAGGCCAATCTAATATTGAAAGAAGCTCCAATAATTTTGGTGTCTTCCTGTTTACATTGAACAAATGTTCAAGTAGAATTAAATTTTACAACTCCCATTTGATAGATGCTGTCACATCAGCCAAAACCCCAAAATTAATATGAAAAAATAGTATTTTATTTCAAAGTAAAGTTTTTCACATGCAAAAAATTTTCTCTCCTCTTTTGCTGTTCTTTACGTCCCAACGTATTTCTTCCTTTTTAATGAGAAATACTTCAGGAAGATGAATCTTGAAGAGTGTATAACTTCATATAAATAAAAAGAACATATTTTCTCTCAGATCTGAACTAATTTATTAATAGAGTTCTGAGAAGTTACCTTCCTGAGAGAGACATGAAAAAACCCCTGGGCTCGTAATTTGTAAGACTGCTGGTGAACCAGGGTATACTTTAGAAAGCCACTATAATACTGAGGTATAATAACATTCTAGTACAAGCTTGTAGTAAAGGTTATAGTAAAGAAAACAAATATTCTGTTGTTCTAATTGTGTTTCAGAAAGAATGAACATTTGAGTATTGTTTGAGGAGGTATGAAAATTGAAACCTTAAATATGGCTCAAAAATATTTTGAGAACATAGTTGCTCATAAATCTCCAAATAAGAGCACTTCTAGGTTCTGGCTCAAGGGCTGAACTTGGTGCTTTGTCTTGTTTGCTGTAATACAGAACAATAAAATAAAATAATAAACGTCCACTATTTCTAAAATGCTCTTTGGAGCTGATCAAAGACCTTGGCAGAATGCTGGTTTTCCCATCAAATCTCAGGTAGGTAGTTCCATTAATTGAATAGATTTATATTTGTGCTGATTGTTTACTGGAATGGGGCCCATCCTTAAAAGATAGAACATCCTAACTTAAGTAATTTCTGATGATGGAAGAAGGATGACCTTGGTTTTTATATTAAAAAGTAACATTTTAATACATAATTATTTAAGTAAATAGACCCTTTAAATAAAATTTCTTTTTTCAGAAAATAGTTTTCTCATAATTGTTTTATTAGCATATATCTTTCTGTCCTTTTATAAAGTAAATAAAAATTGAATTTTTTCTCATTACAGTAAATTTACATTCACTGAAATTTCTTCTCTGTAAAATATAATTGTAAGATATGCCATTTTATAGGTTTGATTTTTTTAATGAATTACCACAGTGTAATAACACAATTATTTGAACAATATTGTAGATATTTTATTACATGTAATATATGTTTTCCTTTTATTGACTTACATATAGTGCCCAAAAGGAATTAGTAGGAAGTCCTCAGGAGGTGTGACTTAAGAAAACTACCCTGGTTCTTACCTGTCGCAATTTTTCTTCTTGTGTCAGATTTTTCTTCTTCTTGTTAAATCCTTCTGACTTTCCTAGGTGTTCTCTCCCTTCCGCGTCTGCACCGAGATACTGCATATTTATTATTATGACCTTGATGGAGCAGCAGTTTCTCTGTCTGTGCAACTACTCGAAGTTTAGACCTGAAATATCAGATAGCTTTTTAAATTGCCTTGTCAATAAGTCTTTATTTGCCTTTAAATGTGCTCTATAAACCTACATGTCACTTACTGTTGATTCAACAATGGCTTCTCTTTCATTTGCTCCCCATCCCACATCCATCCAGATTCTGTCTCTATCACATCTGAGTAGTCACAGACGTTATTTGTATTAAAGTCAGAGATACACACCAGTGAAGGTTTTGTTTTTCCTTCTCAGAAAGAAACAAGGGAGGAATGAAGTAGGAAGCAGGCAACACTTACTACTTATATTATTTTTATTCTGAAAATAAAATCTGTCATCCACTGACCCATCTCAGGCAATATACTGAATGGAGATTTTTTTTTCACCTGAGAAGAACTAATCGATTTTGCCTTTTTATTAGAAATCTATTGAATTGTAACTGCTATAATTCTCTCACACACCAATATTGTTGATGAACTTATTTAGGTCTAAAGTATTTGAAGTGTAGTTTTGATGTTTAATTCAAGTAATAACAAACCAGCAATACTGGTTTTGTTTGTTGAGTTTCATTTTTCTTAGTAATAAATTTTGTTGCACCAACTCCTGAATCAGAACTTTGTTCTGCTGATGCATAGTTAAATGAGTATTATTACTCAGTGAAGTAATATCGATGTTAGTCTGATACCTTGTTGCTTTTTCTTTTCTGCCTCAATTATTGATTTTATTACTTGGCATCAAAACCTTGCTCCCGGGCTTCCCTGGTGGCACAGTGGTTGAGAGTCCGCCTGCCGATGCGGGGGACGCGGGTTCGTGCCCCGGTCTGGGAGGATCCCGCGTGCTGCGGAGCGGCTGGGCCCGTGGGCCATGGCCGCTGAGCCTGTGCGTCCGGAGCCTGTGCTCCACGGCGGGAGAGGCCACAGCAGTGAGAGGCCCGCATACCCAAAAAAAAAAAAAAAAAACCTTGCTCCCCCTGCTAAGGTACCAGTTGTCTGTATGGGATCTCTGATGCAGCCATTCATGCTAGGGTGCTAGACATAACTGTACTTCACCCTGTGCAGGTATAACAATAATGACCTACTGGCCAAGTGCATCTTATTTAAGTACTATTATGACAAAAAAAAGTTTAAAAAATACATCTATCAGACTCTTTTACTGAAAATGTTACTGAACATAGAGGAAAATAAAGAATTTTCAGTAACTACAGAGGATGATGGCTCATCATATATTTATCATATACTTATAGATATATGTAACATACACATAGGTATATATAAAAATATTTAATCCCGAGTTATGAAAAGAAGCACCATATATTTATCAGGCATCAAAATATTTATTAAAATTTGTAGAAAATTATGGTGTGTATATTAAAGTACAGAGAGGTATAGCTTTGGAATTGGATTTTGATTTTAACTATTTCAGTTAGTAACCATGGGTTTGTAGTGAAGTTGCTCAGCTCTTCACATTTCTTTCTCCATATCTGTAGGATGATGATATAGAGTGTACCTGCTTCAAAGAATTTTTGAAAGGTTTAAATGAGATAATGAATGCAAAGTTTATAAGTGCCCACACTTGTGAGATATTCAGTAAATGTTAAGTTGTGATTATTATCATCATTAGTAGCTGTTGTAGAAGAAAATGCAAAATTTTCATGACTGTTTGAGAAATAAATGAATAGTTTAAGTAAATTTCATGTGTATTTTTATACCTGTAACTATATTCACGCCCTACCTTTACTTCTCAAATTTACTTCACCCTCATTTTGACTTCCTAGTGACCAGGTCAATGATTTATCTGATCATGTGTGTATCATATCAAGAGTACTTCTGTGGTAGTTAGTTTGGATTTATAGTTATATTATGTTCACAGAAAAAGAAAATCTAGCCAGAATGGCTTGGTTAATTCATACCACTCTACTCTCATTCTGGCCTGTATGGGATTTTGAGAAAAATAACTAACTTCCTAGCAAAGGAAAATGAGGATGTTTAAGCCAACAGAAAAAAAAAAAAAAAAAGATCTGTACTACATGGCCTTTCCCTGCCTATCTTTTAAACTGAAGCCTGACTATGTATATGTATTGGTGACAAGGTCTTTAGACTTTTCATATTTTTATCACTGTAAATTGTTTTTTATTTCCTTACGAACTTTTAATACTGTTAAACTAATTTAAATATTATGGGGAGGTGGGTTGTTCAGGTCAGGTTAGTTCAAACAGAGGAATGACCAAAGGCACATATAAGGATAAGACTGAAATTCAAAGATATTGCCCCAAACCCTAATTCATTCATTAGCTTCACTTAACTACCATTTCTGCTCCCACTAGACAGCCTTATGAGTAAGTGATGTGTTTTATCAATAAAATTCCTGTGTGTTTCCTCATTTTCATACTAGGCAGTACATTCCATTGCATAAGATATTGGACAAATAAGGGAATATTGTTGGACTAATTTGTGAATTTTGTTACTCCCAACTGGGAGCAAATTGTTCCCATATTTCATCATACAATTTAATTTTTAAGAATAGTTTTTCGTTTTCATTTCTTTTTAATTTTTTTAAAATTTAGTTTATTTTTTCATTTATTTTTGGCTGCATTGGGTCTTCGTTGCTGCACGTGGGCTTTCTCTAGTTGCAGCGAATGGGGGCTACTCTTCGTTGTGGTGCACGGGCTCCAGGCGCGCAGGCTTCAGTAGTTGTGGCACGCGGGCTCAGTAGCTGTGGCTCGTGAGCTCTAGAGTGCAGGCTCAGTAGTTGTGGTGCACGGGCTTAGTTGCTCCGTGGTGTGTGGGATCTTCCCAGACCAGGGATCAAACCCATGTCCCCTGCATTGGCAGGTGGATTCTTAACCACTGCGCCACCAGGGAAGCCCCTCGTTTTCATTTAGAAAGCAAGAATCATGAAATAATTTTGTTTATGCTGAAGCTCACAGAATCCAATGAAGGTATCCATAGATGTCACGACTTCGGCAGTGATTGTTCTTGAGCACAGAGGTGGAGTAAGTCTATGAAGCAGTTGGTGTGCCTTGATGTAGACTCCATGGGGCTGAGCTTTGGGGCAACCACAAGCTCCCAAGAAAACGTCATTAAGCAGTGTGTGAGCACTCCCAGGAAGATGGGACGGCAGTCTGCCATAGCATCTGTGCTCATTTTCCACTGAGTCATCTGATCTCTCCTAAACTCACCCACTCTTCCCTAAATCCTTCAGTTCAAAATATGTGGTATACTTAGGAGCACTCGCTGAATGAAATAAATAGGAATCTGCAAACTAAAAATAATAGATAATGTGGTATGGTAATTCTCAGCCTACTCAATCTTCTCAGGCTGTTCTCTACAGCTTTTAAATATATGTGTGTGTGTATGTGTGTGTGTGTGTGTAATTTCTTTTTTCTTTCCACCATCTGCTCTAGTCCAGTGAGAGCATTTCCTGCTGTGCCTCTCCTGCAAGTCCTCCCATACCAACTCTCTGACATTCTTTTAGGTCCTTTGGTATATAACTCCTTTTTATTCTCCAATGCTCCTCTCTCCTATTTCATGGCTTAGCATACCCAACCCACACTCCCAACATTGCAGAGATGTCCAGTTTCTCAGGATTTTCTACTGGCTGAATCTGATAGCTATGCCAACAAGCCTATGCATTGTTGAAAATAAGATTATCAAGCATAAAGGCAAAACATCAAACAAGAGTTAAGAATAAAATTCCAAACAATGAAAGTAAAATTCAAATTTTTATTAGTTAAGGAGACAGAAAACTTGTGTGTTTACTCTTCTGGAAAGTTTCCCAGGTCTCCCCATTCATAGACTCAGATGGGTGACACTCTCTCTGTTTTCTCCACTAGCTTCCCTGTCCATGTACCTATTATAACATTTACCACACTGACAGAGCCTTCTTTTAATATAAATTTATTTATTTATTTATTTATGGCTGCGTTGGGTCTTCATTGCTGCGTGCAGGCTTTCTCTAGTTGCAGCAAGCGGGGGCTACTCTTCCTTGCGGTGCGCGGGCTTCTCATTGCGGTGGCTTCTCTTGTTGTGGAGCATGGGCTCTAGGCGCGCGGGCTTCAGTAGTTGAGGCATGTGGGCTCTAGAGTGCAGGCTCAGCAGATGTGGCACGTGGGCTTAGTTGCTCCACGGCATGTGGGATCTTCCCGGACCAGGGCTCGAACCCACGTCCCTTGCATTGACAGGCGGATTCTTAACCACTGTGCCAACAGGGAAATCCCACTGACAGAGTGTTCTCTCTCTCTTTTATTAGAATGAAAGTTTCCTGTGAGTAGAAATCCCCTCGTTCATCATTTGTGATTGGCACATGATATGTATTCAATATATGTTCTTATAAAGAAATCAACTACAGGAGGCTATCTCATTCTTTATGTTTCATACATAAGAAGAAAAATATTATACAGGTTAACTTTATCTCAGATTTAAGAATTTCATTATTGATATAACTAAATTATTAACAAATTTATGAGGTGAAAAAGTAAATCAGAATTGTTCCCTATCGCATGTACTAAGCTGTAACAAGAACACAGAATCTCTGCAACCTGCCACTTATATCTCCACTGAGAACCTAATACACTCAGGTATTTTTTCTTGATACAAAGTGATTGTATAGAAAAGATCATAGATTTGATTTCTCAGCTCTAAGACTCTTGCTGTCAAGTGATTAAACTGAGGTGTGTCCTCACCTTGATTGCTCTCTGATTTGAAATTTTATTATACTGAAATTTCACCGTCTTAACATTTCAAGCTGTCTCATTTTGCTAAAATAGAATTAATAGAGTGTTTTATAAAAAATGAAGCTTTAGTTAATTTTTAAATGACAAGCATAAAGTTACCTATTTTCTTAAAAATAGTTAATAGTTTTAGTCACACAAAATTCGGGGGAAAAAAGCTCAAAAACTACAGTGTAAACAAAGAAAAGTATGACTTCTTCTCACCCCAGAAGGTATTCTATCTTCAGAGGTACCCACGCTGTTTCATTTATTGTATTTATCTCTGAAATGTTCCACACATATTAAAGCACGCATTTACATGTAGTACTATCTTTGGTATCCATTGTGACATAACAAATTACAAAATTACAAAATTACAAAATTGGCAACGTAACCCACATTTATTATATTTTTATTTTTTTAATTTAATTTTTATTTTATATTGGAGTTCAGTTGATTTATTGTACAATGTTGTGTTAGTTTCAGGTGTACAGCAAAGTGATTCAGTTATACATACATCCATTCTTCTTCACATTCTTTTCCATATAAATTATTATGGAATACTGAGTATAGTTCCCTGTGCTATACAGTAGGTCCTTGTTGGTAGTCTATTTTATAATAGTAGCATGTGTATGTTAATCCCAAGCTCCTAATTTATCCCTCCTCCCCACCTTTCCCCTTTGGTAACTGTAAGTATCTTTTTGAAATCTGTGAGTCTGTTGCTGTTTTGTAAATATGTTCATTTGTATCATTTTCTTTTTTTTCTTTTTTTTTTTTTTTTTTTGCGGTACGCGAGCCTCTCACTGTCGTGGCCTCTCCCGTTGCGGCGCACAGGCTCCGGATACACAGGCTCAGCGGCCATGGCTCACAGGCCCAGCGGCTCTGCGGTATGTGGGATCTTCCCAGACCGGGGCACGAACCCGTGTCCCCTGCATCGTCAGGCGGACTCTCAACCACTGCGCCACCAGGGAAGCCCTGTATCATTTTTTTTAAATTAGATTCCACGTATGAGTGATATCATATGATACTTGTCTTTCTCTGACTTACTTCACTTAGTATGATAATCTCTAGGTCCATCCATGTTGCTACAAATGGCATTATTTCATTTTTTTTATGGATGAATTGTATTGTATTGTATATATGTACCACATCTTCTTTATCCATTTTATCCATTCATCTGTTGATGGACATTTCGGCTCCACATTTATTATTCACAGTTTCTGTAATTTTGTTTATGCTGTACCCCCTGCTGCAAGGGCTTAGCTTGTACCCCCTGCTGCAAGGTTTCCCACAAGGCTACAGTCTTGGCCAGGGTTGGAACCTCATCTAAAGGACTGACTGATGAAGGATCCATTTCCACCCTCATATGTTTGTTAGCAGTATTTAGTCTCCTATGGGCTATGGGACTGAGAGCCTCAGTTCCTTGCTGGTAGAATTCCAGAGGCCACCCTCACTCAGCTCCTTGCCCCATAGACCTCTTTAAGAAGGCAATAGGGAGAGTCTGAAAGCGAGACAGAAGTTAAATTCTTATGTAATTCTAATCATGGAAGTTATATCCCCTTTGCTCTGAGGTATTCTGATAGTTAGAAGCATACTGCTTAAAAGGAGGGGTTTCCACAAGTTAATGATCACCAGGAGGCAGGGATAGTGGTAGCCATCATAGAAGCTGCCTAACCAAGTCTGCACTCTGACCCCAAAACACATCACTTTCACATGCTAAACACATTAAACCCCCTTTCTCAAAAGTTCTTTAGGGCTTCCCTGGTGGCACAGTGGTTGAGAGTCCGCCTGCCGATGCAGGGGACACGGGTTCGTGCCCCGGTCCGGGAAGATCCCACGTGCCGCGGAGGGGCTGCGCCCGTGAGCCATGGCCGCTGAGCCTGCGCGTCCGGACCCTGTGCTCCACAACGGGAGAGGCCACAACAGTGAAAGGCCCGTGTAGCACAAAAACAAAACAAAACAAAAACAAAGTTCTTTAGAGTACTAACCTGTTACAGAATTTGCTCCAAGTCTAAAATCTCACTTTCAGAATCAGGTGTAGATGAGAATGAGTGTAGTTTGTTAAGTAAAACTCCTGAAATACAGTTTCTCTTCCTCTGCAGGCATGTGAAACTAAAGAGAAGAGTTATCTCCTGTCTATCTCTGTAACACACAGTGGTGGGTGAGACATAGGATAATGGCTGCTGACATTCCTATTCGAAAAGGGAAAAAATGAGAGATAAAAATAGTCTAGAATAATTTTGAAATCCACCTGGGCGAAGGTTGGAAGGTCCTTGATTAGGTTTCAAGGCCTGTGAGTAACTCTCTATAACTTTGTTTTTTGGTTTGGGTTTGGGTTTTGTTATAGATTTATGCATCCAGTTTGGAATCCATTTTTTTCCAGGAGTCTTTCAAAGGTGTTAACTGCTCTGATACATTTAGTACGTTTCAAAATCTCTATGGCTGTGGCTAGCAAGTTTAGAAGGAAAAAAAAATTAACTCCTGGTGACTGGCTCTCTGGCTATTCAGTTTGTGACCTCTTAGGACATATCACAAAAGTCAAGACAGGTTACGATACACACATCATTTCATGTATGAAGCTAGTGAAAGACTTCACTTCTACCTCTAAAATCTTCTGTCTGTGGCAGTGGGAAAAAATGACAGACAGCCACTTCCTCTGCACTCCTTTTATTGGTATGTGTCCATCCTGGACCAGCTGAGTATATACCTGAGAGACATTAGTATTAAAAGTTGTAAACAAGGACTGGTAGATGGGGCCAAAGTGCAGAAAGCATGTTTTCCCTTTGTTTCATTGTGAGCGTCACCGTTTTTAGAGCTCCTTTCGCTGCCTTTCCACAGTCTTGGTTTCGTCCTCTGAGTCTTCCTGACTTTTTCATGAAAAGTAGCACGTGTTTGCTCTTGAGTAGTTTTCTCAATATGGTCACTGTCAGAAGTTTAGAGGAGACCAGCAGTGTCTTTTCATTTTCTATTCTCTTTGTTCCTTTTAGTTCAAACTGTCAGTGGTTTAGGTGACATGATTTTCTCAAAAATTTGTGGGCTTTCTGCAGATTTCATTGGGATTTATTCCATTAGGCAAAGCCACACCCAGAAATGTCTTCTAGATAAACCTTTTTCTGCTTTGGGCTCCTGCAGAGCTGGCTGAGGACAATGCCCTAAAGTTTCCTAGATGCCCTGTGGTTTGAATGAAGGGTTCTATGAGCCACACCATTAGTCTCTCTAAATGACTTTTTGTGACAGAATACTCTGATACTTTATCTTTCTAAAGTTTTAACAAAAGGTTTGTCCAGGGGCTTCCCTGGTGGCTCAGTGGTTGAGAGTCCGCCTGCCGATGCAGGGGACACGGGTTCGTGCCCCAGTCCGGGAAGATCCCACATGCCGCGGAGCGGCTGGGCCCATGAGCCACGGCCGTTGAGCCTGCGCGTCCGGAGCCTGTGCTCCGCAACGGGAGAGGCCACAACAGTGAGAGGCTTGCGTACCACAAAAAAAAAAAAAAAAAAGGTTCGTCCAGTTACACACTCAACTTTATTTCTAGACCAAACCTCATCACTAGAATACATTTTTCTGACATTTTTCTTGGAAGTCATTTCTTAATTTTAGCATCTTTCGCCATCTGAAGAAGCTGAGCACTTCTCAAATCATTGGTCTTGGTTCCTTTTTCGTTTGACACCACAGGTCACCCCTAATTTGTCTCCTCTTGCACTTTGCTGTAAGTAGTAAGAAGAAACCAGGTGGCATTTTCAACACTTGTCCCTCACTTCTTTTGAGCCCTCACTGGCTGTGTCCTCAGTGTTCAAATTTCTACTAACAGACTGGTCAAGGCAATTTAGGCTTTCTTTGTTATCCTCCTGCGAATCCTTCCTGTCTTTAACTATTACCCAGTTCCAAAGCCAGTCCCACACTTTAATGTTGTAGAAGCATCCCACTTCCAGGTACCAAAATTTGTATTAGTTATCTGTTGCTGCCTGACAGTTTATCACATTATAAGCAGCTTGAAACAATGCATATATACTTAAAATCTTACAGGTTCTCTTGGTCAGGTATTCAGTTATGGCTTAGCTGGGTCCTCTACTTCTGTGTCTTTCATAAGGCTTCAATTAAGGTGCCATCCTGGCCTGGGGTCTCTTCTGAACATTTGACTGGGGAATAATCCACTTATTCTCTCTCTTTGTGGGCTGTTGGATTGAGGGCTTCAGTTCCAAGCTGACATTGGCTCAAGGCTGCCCTCAGTTCCTTCCCATATGGACATCTCCAACATGGCCACTTGCTATATCAAAGCACGCAAGCCGAAAAGAAATAGAATCTGCTAGCAAGATAGAAGTGGCAACCTTATGTAACCTAACTTTCAGTAACATCCTGTTCCCTTTGTCATATTCTGTTTCATAGAAGCAAGTCACAGGTCCCACCCACATTCAAGGTGTGGGAATTACATAAGGGTGTGAACACCAGGAGTCAGGGATCATTCAGGACCATCTTAGAGTCTGTCCACTACAAATTCTCTACACCATTTTTTCCCATTAAATCATATATTTTGATGATCATTCTATATAAGCATATGTAGATATATCTTAAAATGACTTCTTTATATTTTTATTTATAAAAACTCAGGTGTATTATGTCCTTGATCAGTGCTATTTTATAAAGAAAACTGCAATGTGAAAGGAAAGATTAATCCTAAGTCTCTAATATATAAGTGAGCAAATTGTACTGAAGTAATTCTACTCCATAGAACTGTTTTTAAGAAATTCTTGTCGTCTTCTCCATACTAAAATTCATATAGAAATAAAAGTGACAAGCCTTTTGTTAGTTGTCATTTATTATATCTTTTCACCACAAGTTTGATTAAACACAATGGAGAGAATTAAAATTTGGCAGTATTCTCAACTTAATATGCCACTTACTAAAGCCTTCGTCATATGACCATAATGAAATCAAACCTGAAAATGATAATAATTACATTAAACTGACAGAACTATTAGGTATTGTGAATGTAAGTATAGAGCTGGTATCACTTAGTAATAAAACACGTAGAAATTTTCTGGGTCAAATATTTGAATCAAATCTTTTGAAACTATGACAAGGGGGTAAAGGAAGCATTGCACTTTGAATACTTTGTTGATTCACTGCACTCAGAAGGCCGTTTCTGTTTTCTTTCTCTAGCTTAAGTAAATAAAACTGTGGTTTTTTGCTCATCTGATTTTTAGGTGCCAAACCTTTGTTTAGCCAAATGTTTCATGTGCATTCCTGTTAAACAAAGTAGAGAAAGATGACACTTAAAAGAGTTTATTTAAAGATTCACTTCATGAACCTGGAAAAGCTGTTTATGACTTCAGGAATAGGAAATTTACCAAATTCCCAATATCAAATGCTTCGCTCCAGTAATAGAAAAATATGTCAAGCAAAGAACTCTAGAAATGTTGAAGCAAGTCTCCAATGTATAAAAATGCCACCTTTTAAAAAACTTTCATTGATTATAGCAGGACTGTTTAACACTCCTGTGAATTTCCAAGAAAATCTGTCGGGGACTTCCCTGGTGCTGCAGTGGTTAAGAATCCGCCTGCCAATGCAGGGGACACGGGTTCGATCACTGATCCAGGAAGATCCCACATGCCATGGAGCAACTCAGCCCGCAAGCCACAACTACTGAAATCCCTGCGCCTACAGCCCGTGCTCCACAACAACAGAAGCCACCGCAATGAGAAGCCTGCGCACCGAAACGAAGAGTAGCCCCTGCTTGCCACAAGTAGAGAAAGCCCGCACACAGCAGCGAAGACCCAACACAGCCAAAAATAAATAAATAAAATAAATTAAAAACAAAAAAGAAAATCTGTCTGTTAATAGGAACTTATTTTGTTACTTATGTAAAAAATTAATAAACAGAAATCTCAGTTAAATAGAATGCCAGAGGGGGGAGCTCTCACACCCTACCATAATAACAGAGCCCAACAGGAAGAAGAAAGACTCCCTCTTCTTTCCTGGCAAAGACTCAGCCAAAGAGAGACTGTCACAACTCAGCCAATGGGAAGCCATGGCCCTCCCAACTTCCTTTTTCCCTCTATAAAAAAGTTTTCCTGTCAATTTTTGCAGGGGACTCGTAAGGGCTCACTATGGTTACAGACCCCAAACTGCAATTCTTTGTTGATCCGGAATAAACCCATTTTTGCTGGAGAAACAACTGGCAGTCTTTTTGTTTTAGGTGAACATATTATATATTTGATAACAAAACTACATTAGAAGATTTCTCAATAGAAAAGACTTTTTATTCATTTAATACACAAACATGATTGACTTGTAATGTGACCGAACCTGGTAAAGTGATTTTATAACAAAGTTTTGATTTAAGTTAGATTAAATCTCTGAGTAATAGTATTTTTTTTTAACTCTGAAGCTAATTCAAACTTTGAAAACTTTCAGAGTTAAAATTTATAGTATTTTTTTCACAATTGAGTAGGATATCTACTCAATTATCTTGGATGGGTCACATGTTGAGGGCAAGGTGATGTTCATATCTTCTTTTTCCTTTTTTGTGCAATTTCTTTTTATTTTTTAAAAAACTTCTGCTCATATACTAAGTTTTTCTATTTAAATGTTAATGTTGCTACTTCTTTGAAACCATGAAACACAAAGTACATATTGGCATGTCACTTGCTAAATTTTGTAATTGTTTACCATTTCTTGCAATAGGTTTTACCTGTTGTGAAGAAAATGGTATAATCATTTTCTTCAGAAAGCATAATTTTTGAAAGAGATATAGATTTTGGAATTCTTATGCTTTGGATTTCAAGGGGAAACATTGACAGTGCCATCTAGAGATTATTAACTTTGTTGTGGTCACAGTAGTAAGAAATTTAACCACCTAGACAATTTTATCTTATACAAGTAGAGCACATGTATTCCTGATTCCAAATTGGGTTCAGGTCATTATTTGAGCAAATCTCTTTCTCCGATATTCTGTTTATGTATATAGGATAGATATGATTTCTAAATAGATGAAAATACCCAAGAATATCATTTCTGTTACTTAATAAACACTCATTGTATGTTAGGTACCACTATCAGCGTTAATAAAACATATCAAATATATATATATATATCTCACACCTAACTCCCTTTTCTAGTCTCTGTTTATTTTTTAATTTTATGTCATGGAGTTGTGAAGCGTCTACTCAAGAAAGATAAAATTTCTAAACATACAAGTTGCATAGCAATGGGAGTGAGTGTTGTAGGCTGTGATACATGCTGGACTTTAGTCCCAGGGGTTGTTTCTAATTCATTATATTATTTCAAGAGCCTAGTAGGCAGTTGAATAAAGTATTCGTTTCTTAGCCCTGTTGTAACAAAATGTTACAAACTGTGTGGCTCAGAACAATAGAAATTTATTGTCTCACAGTTCTGGAGACCAGAGATCTGAAATCAAGCTGTTGGCAGGACCATTCTCCCTCTGAGGGCTCTAGGGATGGATCTGTCCAGGCCTCTCTCCCTGTTTCTGGTAGTTCCTTGGCTTGTGGCAGCATAACTCCAGCTTTCATATAGTAGTCTCCCTATGTACAGTCTTTCGTGAATCCAAATTTCCCTTTTTTATAAGGACACCAGTTGTATCAGATTAGGGGCCCACCCTACTAATCTTAATTTAAATAACATATGTGATGAATACGATCATATTCTGAAGTATTAGGACTTCAACATATGAATTTTTGCAGAATATATTCAGTTCATAATAGGCAGCAATTAAATAAATGTTATATTACATTAAGGTGATATAGGATATAATCTCAATAAATGACCTTTGAAATTTTTGTAAAAAAAATGTTTTAAAGAGAGTTTTCTGTGATTTTACCTTCTAATAAAATTTCATAGGAAGTTACCCTTCATTGTCCTTAATTGTATTTTAATACATACATTTTTAATCTGCCCAATTGTTTACCTCAACTTGTGGGTTTTTTCCTCCAAGAAACAGCATGAAATAATAATGGGAGGCACAGAAATTAAATTCCAGTCTGAGGACAGACTAATTACCACACTGATGTTTCCGCAAAAGTTGGGTATGAAGCTGGGTATTTAGGTTTCTCCTATTTAATCAGTGTGTGGGTGTTTCAGAACTCTATTGTATTCACATCTGTTCGTAATCCAATGGTGGAACAGTCCAAAAAAGCTATCGTGTATGTTGTTGCTTCTAATCAGTTTTATTAATTATTTCCTAGTTTTCAATAGAATAATTGCCATTTCTTTCTTATGCAATCTCTTTTTTTCCTTTTCTCTTTCTCTCACTCTCTTTTTTGCTTCTTATGTTTTGGGCCATTGAATACAAATCAACTTTGTTATTATTTGGCTATTTTTGTGCTCACTGTTTTTTGTTTTTTTTTTTTCCAGAAATGAGCTTTAATATTTAGACGTCTGGGGGGCTTCCCTGGTGGCGCAGTGGTTGGGAGTCCGCCTGCCGATGCAGGGGACACGGGTTCGTGCTCTGGTCCGGGAGGATCCCACATGCCGCGTAGCGGCTGGTCCCGTGAGCCATGGCCGCTGGGCTTGCGTGTCTGGAGCCTGTGCTCCGCAACAGGAGAGGCCACAACAGTGAGAGGCCCGCGTACCGCAAAAAAAAAAAAAAAAAAAAATATTTAGACGTCTGGGGTTGCTACTGGTTTTGTTAGTGATTATAAGCAAGTACAAAAATAGAAAATCCTTATATTGGCAGTTCTTAGATGCTAGTAGTGTTCTAAGCCCTTTAGATATATTAATACACTTAATCTTCAAAACTATATGAATATGTAGGTACTATAATTTTAATGCTGATTTTGTGGGTGAGGAGATTGAGTCACAGTATTTTGTTTATTATGTTATAATTACATTTTACATGTAAAAGGTAATATATTTTATGAGTGTTATGAAGCTGAAATATGTTCAATCCTATTTTTAGGATTAAATTTCACTCTGCCTGTCTCCAAGATGGGTGGTCAGCAAAATTTTTCTTTAAAGAGTCAGATAATAAATATTTTAAGCTTAGTTGGCCATATGATCTTTGTTACAACTAATGAATTTTGTCATTCAAAATATGTAAATAAATGATGTGGCTATGTTTCGATACAACTTTATTTATAGAAACAGGAAGTGAGCCAGATTTGGTCCATGGGCCATACATTATAAATTTCTGATCCAGAATATATTTTTAAAATCCACTATGTATTCACTTATGCTTAAGGTGAAAAAAATTTACTAAGCTCCTACTTGCTATGCTGCATAGATTCATTTTCCTCAGAGAACATTTCATGAACCTTTGTAAGGTAGTGCTTTGCCTTAAAAGTAAAAGATTTTCCTCAGTGCTTAAATTTAATGTTTGTGCTAAGTACATACCTAAATCCAGAAAGTACATGTAAGTTTTAAAATGCAGAATTGCATCAGTTCTAAGATGCACACTTTTTATACATCAATATCTGTGAAATTGGAATGTGTCTTGCAATTTGTAGTCTTAAACTTGAGGAATTACAGAATTAGCTCATTTAGTTATGTTACATGGTTGATAATTTTTGATGAAAGACCACCAGAAACACACCTGGAGTTGACCAAGTTGTGTTTCCTACTCATTTCAGGGAGTAAGAAGGCACCCAGGAGTAAAATGGTGTTGAAAATGACTTACGGAATTGGAGTTTGTGTCAGCAGATTTGGGGGAGGGTATAAAAATGGATATTTGTTCCTCATTGGATGCTGTCAGGAACTGTGGGTAATTCTATGCCTGGGTATCTTACTAAATCTTCTCTGAAGATGAGAGTATAGATAAAGGCTAAGCTGTAGTTGGTAAAAGGGCAGTAGTCACTCACATTTTCCAGTATAAAGTGATATTTAGTCATTTTTGTGACATGAACGATGTTACAGAGTGGTCTTCTTTTTGGTCTCAATTCATCGTGGTCACAGAATGGCTTTGTTTGATGGTGATGATCTGTGAAATTGTTTATGTTCAAGGGCAGAGCACTAATGCCTCCCCGTGTGTACCAGGCCAGCCTCCGGACAGACGGTCAGAGGCTGCTTTTCTCTAGCTCAATATGATGTTACCTTAATCAACTTATCATGCTGCTATAAACTTTTAGTTGACATCAAAGAGCTCTATGTGTAGCTTTTATTCTTAGAATTTAAGATTTCTTGAAGTAATCAAGTTTGAACTAGAGTGACTAGTAGAGTTTCCTGAGTGTAGGAGGTATTCAGTAAACGGTTGCTAAATGATTTCGTTACACTCATGCGGTATATTTTTCTCCATGAATATTGAAGGCTGAATTCTAAATGAAATGTATCAGAGATGAATGACACACAGATGTCCAATATATAGTCTGATATGTCTAACAGACCTTTTAAACATCAGACTGATGAACTTCTGTGAGTTCACTGAAACGCTAGAAATTTTTCCATCTGTTTCCTTACTCTCACCTACAGTAACATCACCTTCAAAACAAGACAAGGTGATTTACAGTTGGGCCAAAAGACCTCTCAGACATGAGTTTGCCTTAGATAAATATGTAAACTATTCATCCTAAATGAGAAAATAAGAAGTTAAAAATGATTCCAATAACCATAAATTTTAATACTTCTGACTGGAGTATTATTGAGTGATTTATTTTGGTTCCTAATCCTTTCCAAGTCGTGGTCCCAGAATGTAATAGTTTTACATAATAAGGGCAGAAAATATCTATTGCTAAGACTCACAATAATAGGGGAGAAAACAAAGTTAGAAAAAATATAGTAAACAAAGCACATAGGATCTTACACAATGGGAACATTCTGCACTAATAGTGGAGTTGTTGAAGTCATTTAAAGTCTTCGACTTAAATTTTTTGGTTAAGTACATCATTCTTTTCCAACAAGTCTTAAAATGTCATATTTTTCACAGCAACATCAGTCTCATAAAAAAATGAAAAGAACTTGTTTCTGAAAGTGTCATTTTTTAACACCAAGAGAAGAGAGTTGTAAAATGTGTTTCCTTATATAAGTGGGGAATCATGAAATCATTTAAGGAAAAAGTTGCTGAAAAAATTTATTGAAAGTGCTATGTGTATCTTGTTAGGATGGAGTTTAGTTCTGACTTATAGGATCACAAAAACACTCATTAAACTGTCACTCAGATGCTACACAAGTAGAATAAGCTATTACTGATTTAATTAGGTCTTTGGGATTTTTTCAGTTTAATAGTGACAGTTGCCTACATGTGAACAAGAATGTATATTTTTGCTTTTTTAATGTTATTAAATTTAAAGTTGATGATGTAGTGAAGGCAGAATATTGCCCTTTTCTTGACTGTAGTCATAGTTTATATCTGATGTCTCTCAGTTAAGGAACATGACTTTTCAAAATTCAGCTTCATTAGTTTTTTCAGATGGCATGGGCTAAAGAAGAAGGGACTGGAAAATAATTATAAATAGTAAAAGAAGAAAATATGTACTTTGGAGGGCATAAGGAAGTAAAGTTAATTGAGTATAAAGTCCTGTTTTGAAAAGCATGCTCCCCATTCAATCATAAATTGCTTCTGGGTGGACATTTTTTGTCCATCAAAACACCTAACAGCATTTCTTGGTACATAGATAACTATTAAATCTGTTTAGTATAATCTTTCAAGAACTTTTATTTTAAGCCATCATTAAGAATTCATTTTTAATGTGGTTATTTGTAATAATACATATTAGCTAGTTGAATAAATAAAATTTCTTGTATAGGATCCAAGATAGGACCATTCATATGAAATTCTACGTTGCAATAAAGTAGAAAATTCAGGAATATTATTAATCTAAAATGCCTACACTGATTGCTTCTATTCTGGGCAAGATTCTTGACAGCTCTAAGTACCATTATTCCTGAGAGCATCCTTTGGGAAGATAAGAGGGAATGGAATCTAGAGCTTTACTAATTTAGGCAGAAAGGTGCCAGGATGGAAAATCTCCATACAGGATGTGGGTGGTGAGAGGAGGCAGGGATAAACTCCTGTTATGAAAACAAAATTGTCTAGGATGTTACACTAGACATCTTATTTCATGGCATCGCATTCAGTATGTCTCTGAACATAGGGGGGAAGGAACCCTATCAGACAGGTAAGTAATTGAAGATCTCTTGGAAAACATACTTGTATGACCTACAGAATCTTGTGGAATCTCTTCTCTAGGCTGGCATAACACTTTTATGCTGTCAGTGCTTAAACTGCAGTGATTAGTCCGTGAATTCAACAATCGATATTCATTAAAAACTCCCCCAGTTTGAGTCTATATATATAAGTAGCATGAATAAACTTTGCTAGCTTCGTGGTCCTATTTTCACCCATAAGTTTAGAAACTGCCATCTCCTTCATGTTAAATTCTCTGTACTCTGCATAAGAGTGTAAATTGGTATAAACACCATGGAAACTATTTGAAAGATCTGAAAAAGCTAAAAGAACATATATCATATGAACCAGATTTCCATTCCTAGGTATATATACAATAGAAATGCATAGGTATATGTTCAATTAAAATATGAGTAAAAATGTTTATTGCAGCTCTATTTCAGTAGTCCTAATATTCATTTTCTAGGCTGCCATAACAAAGTACCACACACTAGGTGACTTAAACAATAGAAATGTGTTGTCTTAGTTCTGGAGGCTGAAAATTTGAGATCAAGATGTAGTTTGGCAAGGTTGTTCCTTCTGGGGATGGTGAGGGAGAATCTCTTCCTGGCGTTTCCCCTAGCTTCTGGTGGTTTGTTTCATTTTCACATGGTGTCCTCCTTATATGGATATCTGTCTTGAAATTTTCCCTTTTTATAAGAACAACAGTCATACTGAATGAGTGTACACACTGATGATCTCAGTTTAACTTGATTACATTTATAAAGATTTTATCTTCAAATAAGGTCACTTTCTGAAGCACTGGGGATTAGGACTCCAACGTATGGATTTTGCGGGCACACAGCTCAATCCATAACAGTCCTCAAATAGAAATGGCCTAAATATCCATCAGCTCAGAATAGATAAATAAAGTGTAGTATATTCCTAAAAAGGAAGAAATTCTAAATGGTAATAAGAATAAATGGTGTATTGACAAATGAATCAACGAGGTTGAATCTCGTAGTCATGATATTGAGCAAAAGCAGCCAGAAATTTACATACTGCATGAGCTCTAGAATACAAGCATAGTGAATCATTGCTTATAAAGTCCCAAAATATGGGCTACATTGCAGAGATAGGAGCAGCCACTACTGGAGAAGGCTCAAGGGTTGTCACTAGGGTATTTAATTCTTGATCCAAAATGATTAAATCACATAATTAATTAATTGAGCTGTAGAGACATGATTTGTGTGCTTTTAAAAAATATATGAAGACAGTATAAAAAGTTCTAGGACACAAAAGAAAGGAATAATTATGTGCTACCTTTAAGGAAGCCACGGAAAACTGTCTCCAATTTCAATAAAAATATTTTCCAACTTAAAAAATTGCTCATAATCTCATGCAAAATGAATGGTTTAATTAATATGCAAACATGATCATATTGAAGCCCAGAATAACTAACTCTTTCATTAGAATATATGAAAACTTCAGAGGAAAAGTGATTTAAGGCAGATTTTTTTTTTATGGGTGAGTAAAAATGCTACAGGTGAAAAAGCAGAAGAAAAATTCTAGAAAAAAAGAACTCTCTGTGAATTGGCTGAGATTCACAACAAGACTATGACAAAGTTGAACAGAAGTTACTGAGAGATTTAATGTGACTAAAACATGAAGGAAACGTCTCAGTGTATTTGGTGTATGTCTCCTGCTAACTTACAGAACTCACAGCTTGGAATGCTTTTCTGTATTCTCCTGTGATTGTTGGTTGAATCTTTTAACATGGCTTCTGTAAATTACATTTGTTTTGATGCCTTCCTCAATACCCACAGTTTATTATGACTGACAGCGTATTGAATCAAAAACATATATTTTCTCTGATTGAGAGATAGACTGTGCCAGCGTTGGCTTGTAGTTTAGTTTCTGGGAATATGGGAGACATTTAAAGAAACATCTCCTAAGAATGTTAGATAAAATATTTATTTTGAAAATTTTTATAATGCATAGGTGAGTGGAATTTAAGTATGAATCAGTGATCAGAAATACCGTAAAGGGCATTGCCACAGAGGTTAGGAGATCTATAGCAAATGTTTGTCCCAAGTATATGCGTCAAACCAAAGTGTTTTGATGTTTGAGTGTTAAGGGTTGCGTACCTGTGATAAAGGAGACAAAGCCTGGCCTGAGCAAGGTGGAAACTCAGATTAGAGATCCCGTGAGTAAGACTAAGACAGCAAAGGATAGTATCTTCTCCTTATTTCCATTTGTACAAAACAAACAATGTATGCGTTGGAAAATGACCTGTCTTTCCCAGCCCTGTTTCTAAGTGAAGAAAATTCTCACTTAAAAAGCCTTAATAAATCATGAGATTGAGGCCATTATTCACAACATCCATTGAGACTCTAAAATCTAAATTAAAGATTTGCATTAAATATGCTACTAGGCATTTGGCAAAAACCAGTGCACATTCTCTGTGGAGGAGCTCAATTTAAGTGCAGGTTTCAAAGATTTCCCAAAATTAAAGTCAAAGAAAAATAAGCCCAAACTCAAAAATCACTGAAAATTTAGAAAACAAAACATAATGCAAATGAGTCAACAGAAAATAAATCAGCAAAATCACTTTCAAAAAAGCTTGTAAAAAACAGGCATTCCTCATTTTATTGCGCTTCGTTTCGTTGCACTTCACAGGCATTACAGTTTTTTACAAATTGAAGGTTTTTAGCAACCCTGCATTGGGCAAGTCTATTGGTGCCATTTTTCCAATGACAGTATTTTTTAATTAGAGTATGTACATTGCTTTTTCAGACATAATGCTATTGCACACTTAATAGAATACAGTGTAGCGTAAACAACTTTCATGTGCACTGGGAAACCAAAACCTTCCTGTGGCTAACTTTATTGTGATATTCACGTCACTGGAGTGGTCTGGAACCAAACCCTCAATATCTCCAAGGTATGCCTGTAGTAGAATTGTGAGAGACAATATAAAATAAATTATGTTTAATATTTTGAAATACATAAAGAATTAAAAACGTGAAAATAATAAGAAATTATAAAAATGGACCAAGCAGATTTGTAAAAGTACTAATTTGGACTTACAAAAATTACAAAAAATGTATAAGTAAAATTAAAAATTCAGTTAATGTAATAAACATCAGAATAGGTGTAACTCAAGAAAACATTGACAAGTTAGAAAATGTATCTGAGAAATAACCAAGAAGTCAGCACACAGAGAAGTAAATAAAATAAAATATAAAATGGAGGTTTATAGACTTACAGAATAAAGTAATAATAATCAAAATTCATCTAATCAGAGATTCAGAAGTAGATCTGGGGAAAAGGAAGTAATAGCTAAAAAGAAATTTCTAGAACTGATGAAAAGCATCAATCCAACTGATTGGAAGAAGACTAATGAATAATAAACATGTTGTAATTTAAAGAAGTAAAACTGAAACACATTGACAACAAATAGAAGACTTTAAGATCAAATGCAAAAGGCAGATTTTCAGTAAATGAATGATTACTTGGCTGGTAGAAATAACAGATGCCAGAGACATTAAAATAAGTTCTTCAACATTCAGAGAGAGAAAACAAAGCAATTCATCTAGCTAGAATTACATATCCAGAGAAATTATCTTTCAAAAATAAGGGTAAAATGCTGGCAGTATTACACAAATGAAACTCAAAAGATATTATTAATAACACACCCTCAAAAAAGGAATTTTTAAAGGATGAACTTTAGAAAGAAGTTTCCAAAAGGAGGGTGTCAGATGTAAAAGATGATAAAATTATATTTATGTGTAAATCTATTCAAATATTTTGAATAAAAGAATAAAAAATCACCCTGAAATTTGTGGAATTGAAAAATCAATATAGAAAATAGCACGTATCTGACACAGAGGGTGATAGCACTTTAAAGTTCTCCAGTGCTTGTTTTCTTAAACAGTCTAAACCATTCCCTAAAACATTAGACAAGTAGTATATAATTTTCATAACAGTACAGGCAAAACTGAAAGAAAAAGAGATGATTAAGAAAAAGAAAAGTGGATAGAGGAGAAAGAAATACAGGAAAAGTGTAATCACTGAGCACACAAATAATGATGGTAGAAATAAATCCAACCCTATCAGTAGTTATTATCAATATAAAAATGTTAAAATCTCCAGTAAATGTCAAAGATTGTCAAAAAATCCAGTTACATGTTGTTTACAGGAGGCATACTTAAAGCATAAGGACATAAAAGTTTAAAAGTAAAAGTTTAAAAGTAAAAATGTTAGTAAATTTTATTCCCTATGAATCCTAATTACTATCAGTCAAAATAGATATAAAGCAAAACATTGTAAGTGATGAACAATAACCATATGCTAATAGAAGGCTTAGTTCCTTAAGAGTGTCTATCAGTAATTCACCAGTATAGTCTTAACATGACTTCCAAACTCAATAAGCAAGTTTTTCTTTTTAACATCTTTATTGGAGTATAATTCCTTTACAATGTTGTGTTAGTTTCTGCTGTATAACAAAGTGAATCAGCGATATGCATAAGTATATCCCCATATCCCCTCCCTCTTGCGTCTCCCTCCCACCCTTCCTATCCCACCCCTCTAGGTGGTCACAGAGCACCGAGCTGATCTCCCTGTGCCATGCAGCTGCTTCCCACTAGCTATCTATTTTACATTTGGTAGTGTATATATGTCACTGTTACTCTCTCACTTCGTCCCAGCTTACCCTCCTCCTTCCCTGTGTCCTCAAGTCCATTCTCTACGTCTCTGTCTTTATTCCTGTCCTGCCCCTAGGTTCATCAGAACCTTTATTTTTATTTTTTTTTAGATTCCATATATATGTGTTAGCATACAGTATTTCTTTTTCTCTTTCTGGCAAACTTCACTCTGTATGACAGACTCTAGGTCCATCCACCTCACTACAAATAACTCAATTTCATTTCTTTTTATGGCTGATTACTATTCCATTGTATATATGGACCACATCTTCTTTATCCATTCATCTGTCAGTGGACACTTAGCCTGCTTCCATGTCCTGGCTATTGTAAATAGTGCTGCAATGAACATAGTGCTACATGACTCATTTTGAATTATGGTTTTCTCAGGGTATATGCCCACTAGTGGGATTGCTGGGTCATATGGTAGTTCCATTTTTCATTTTTTAAGGAACCTCCATACTGTTCTCCATAGTGGCTGTTTCAATTTACACTCACACCAACAGTGCAAGAGGGTTCACTTTTCTCCACACCCTCTCCAGCATTTATTATTTGTAGATATTTTGATGATGGCCATTCTGACCAGTGTCAGGTGATACCTCATTGTAGTTTTGATTTGCATTTCTCTAATGATTAGTGATGTTGAGCATCCTTTCATGTGTTTGTTGGCAGTATGTATATCTTCTTTGGAGAAATCTCTATTTAAGTCTTCTGCTCATTTTTGGATTGGGTTGTTTGTTTTTTTGATATTGAGCTGCTTGTATATTTTGGAGATTTATCCTTTGTTAGTTGCTTCATTTGCAAATATTTTCAACCATTATGAGGTTTGTCTTTTCATCTTGTTTATGGTTTCCTTTGCTGTGCAAAAGATTTTAAGTTTTGTTAGGTCCCATTTGTTTATTTTTGTTTCCATTTCTCTAGGAGGTGGGTCTAAAAGGATTTGCTGTGATTTATGTCATAGAGTGTTCTGCCTATGTTTTCCTCTAAGAGTTTGATAGTGTCTGGCCTTACATTTAGGTCTTTAAACCGCTTTGAGTTTATTTTTGTGTATGATGTTAGGAAGTGTTCTAATTTCATTCTTTTACATGTAGCTCTCCAGTTTTCCCAGCACCACTTATTAAAGAGGCTGTCTTTTCTTCATTGTATACTCTTGCCTCCTTTATCAAAGATAAGGTGCATGGATTTGTCTCTGGGCTTTCTATCCTGTTCCATTGATCTATATATCTATTTTTTGTGCCAGTACTATACTGTCTTGATTACTGTAGCTTTGTAGTATAGTCTGAAGTCCAGGAGCCTGATTCCTCCAGCTCCGTTTTTCTTTCTCAAGATTGCTTTGGCTATTCGGGGTCTTTTGTGTTTCCATACAAATTGTGAAATTTTTTTGTTCTAGTTCTGTGAAAGATGCAAGTGGTAGTTTCATAGGGGTTGCATTGAATCTGTAGATTGCTTTGTGTATTATAGTCATTTTCACAATGTTGATTCTTCCAATCCAAGAACATGGTATATCTCTCCATCTGTTTATATCATCTTTAATTTCATTCATCAGTATCTTACAGTTTTCTGCATACAGGTCTTTTGTCCCCTTAGGTAGATTTATTCCTAGGAGAATAGGAATAAACACATTAGTGTATAGGAATGCAAGAGATTTCTGTGCATTAATTTGGTATCCTGCTACTCTACCAAATTCATTGATTACCTCTATTAGTTTTCTGGTAAGATTATTAGGATTCTCTTTGTATAGTATGTCATCTGCAAACAGTGACACTTTTACTGCTTCTTTTCCAATTTGGATTCCTTTTATTTCTTTTTCTTTGCTGATTGGTGTGGCTAAAACTTCCAAAACTATGTTGAATAATAGTGGTGAGAGTGGGCAACCTTGTCTTGTTCCTGATCTTAGAGGAAATGGTTTCAGTTTTTCAACATTGAGAATGATGTTGGCTGTGGGTTTGTCATATATGGCCTTTATTATTTGAGGTAGGTTCCCTGTTTGCCTACTTTCTGCAGGGTTTTTATCATAAATGGGTGTTGAATTTTGTCAAAAGCTTTTTCTGAATCTATTGAGATGATCATATGGATTTTATCCTTCAATTTGTTAATATGGTGTATCACATTGATTGATTTGCATACATTGAAGAATCCTTGCATTCTTGGGATAAACCCCAGTTGATCATGCTGTATGATCCTTATAATGTGCTGTTGGATTCTGTTTGCTAGTATTTTGTTGAGGATTTCTGCATCTATGTTTGTTAGTTATATTGGCCTCTAGTTTTCTTTTTTTGTGACATCTTTGTCTGGTTTTGGTATCAGGGTGATGGTGCCCTTGTACAATGAGTTTGGGAGTGTTCCTCTCTCTCCTATATTTTGGAAGAGTTTGAGAAAGATAGGTGTTAGATCTTCTCTAAATGTTTGATAGAATTTGCCTGTGAAGGCATCAGGTTCTGGGCTTTTGTTTGTTGGAAGATTTTTAATCACAGTTTCAATCTCAGTGCTGTGATTAGTCTGTTTATATTTTCTATTTCTTCCTGGTTCAGTCTCGTAAGGTTGTGCATTTCTAAGAATTTTCCCATTTCTTCCAGGTTGTCCATTTTATTGGCACAGAATTGCTTGTAGTAATCTCTCATGATCCTTTGTATTTCTGCAGTGTCAGTTGTTACTTCTCCTTTTTCATTTATAATTCTGTTGATTTGAGTCTTCTCCCTTTATTTCTTGATGAGTCTGGCTAATGGTTTATCAATTTGTTTATCTTCTCAAAGAACTAGCTTTTAGTTATATTGGTCTTTGCTATTGTTTCCTTCATTTCTTTTTCATTTATTTCTGATCTTTATGATTTCTTTCCTTTGGCTAACATTAGGGTTTTTTAGTTTTTATTTCTCTAGTTGCTTTAGGTGTAAAGTTTGTTTATTTGAGATGTTTCTTGTTTCTTGAGGTAGGATTGTATTGCTATGAGCTTCCCTCTTAGTACTGCTTTTGCTGCATCCCATAGGTTTTGGGTTATTGTGTTTTCATTGTCATTTGTTTCTAGGTACTTTTTGATTTCCTCTGTGATTTCTTCAGTTATCTCTTGGTCATTTAGTAATGTATTGTTTAGCCTCCATGTGTTTGTATTTTTTACAGTGTTTTTCCTGTAATTGATATCTTGTCTCATAGCATTGTGGTCAGAAAAGATACTTTATACGATTTCAGTTTTCTTAAATTTACCAAGACTTGATTTGAGACCCAAGATATGGTCTGTCCTGGAGAATGTTCCGTAAGCACTTGAGAAGAAAGTGTATTCTGTTGTTTTTGGATGGAATGTCCTCTAAATATCAATAAGTCCATCTTGTCTAATGTGTCATTTAAAGTTTGTGTTTCCTTATTTATTTTCATTTTGGATGATCTGTCCATTGGTGAAAGTGGCGTGTTAAAGTCCCCTACTATGATTGTGTTAACTGTCAATTTCCCCTTTTATGGCTGTTAGCATTTGCCTTATGTATTGAGGTGCTCCTATGTTGGGTCCATAAATATTTATAATTGTTATATCTTCTTCTTGGATTGATCCCTTGATCATTATGTAGTGTCCTACTTTGTCTCTCGTAATAGTCTTTACTTTAAAGTCTGTTTTTTCTGATATGAGAATTGCTACTCCAGCTTTCTTTTGATTTCCATTTGCATGGAATATCTTTTTCCATCCCCTCACTTTCAGTCTGTATGTGTCCCTAGGTCTGAAGTGGGTCTCTTGTAGACAGCATATATATGGGTCTTGTTTTTGTATCCATTCAGCCAGTCTGTGTCTTTTGGTTGGAGCATTTAATCCATTTACATTTAAGGTAGTTATCGATATGTATGTTCCTAATACCATTTTCTTAATTGTTTTGGGTTTATTTTTGTAGGTCTTTTACTTCTCTTTTGTTTCCTGCCTAGAGAAGTTCCTTTAGCATTTGTTGTAAAGCTGGTTTGGTGGTGCTGAATTCTCTTATCTTTTGCTTATCTGTAAAGGTTTTAATTTCTCCATCAAATCTTAATGAGATCCTTGCTGGGTAGAATAATCTTGGTTGTAGGTTTTTCCCTTTCATCACTTTAAATATGTTCTGCTACTCTTCCAGGGCTCAGAGTTTCTGCTGAAAGATCAGCTGTTAACTTTATGGGGATTTTTAACATAAAATAACTTTTTATTTTAACATAAAATAACTTTTATGTTATTTGTTGCTTTTCCCTTGCTGCTTTTAATATTTTTTCTTTGTTATAATTTTTGATAGTTTGATTAATATGTGTCTCGGCCTGTTTCTCTTTGTGTTTATCCTTTATGGTGTCTCTGCACTTCCTGGACTTGATTGACTATTTCATTTCCCATGTTAGGGAAGTTTTCGACTATAATCTCTTCAAATATTTTCTCAGACCCTTTCTTTTTCTCTTCTTCTGGGATTCCTATATTTTGAATGTTGGTGCATTTAATGTTGTCCCAGATGTCTCTGAGACTGTCCTCATTTCTTTTCATTCTTTTTTCTTTATTCTGCTCCCTGTCAAGTTATTTCCACCATTTTATCTTCCATCTCAGTTATCCATTCTTCTGCCTCAGTTATTCTACTATTGATTCCTTCTAGAGTATTTTTCATTTCAGTAATTGTGTTGTTACTCACTGTTCATTTGCTTTTTAGTTTCTCTAGATCCTTGTTAAATGTTTCTTGCATTTTCTCCATTCTGTTTCCAAGATTTTAGATCATCTTTACTATCATTTCTCTGAATTCTTTTTCAGGTAGGTTGCCTATTTTGTTTTCATTTTTTGGTCTTGTAGGTTTTTTCCTTGCTCCTTCGTCTGTAACATATTTTTGTCATTTTTTTTTTTTGATGGGTGGGGCTGTATTCCTATCTTACTGGTTGTTTGGCCTTAGACGTCCAGCACTGGAATTTGCAGGGAGTTGGATAGAGCCGTGTCGGTGCTAAGATGAGGACCTCCAGAAGGCCTCACTGATTAATATTCCCTGGGATCTGAGGTTCTCTGTTAGTCCAGCAGTTTGGACTTGGAGCTCCCACCACAGGAGCTTGGGCCCAACCTTTGGCCTAGGAGCCAAGATCCTGCATGCTTCATGGCGTGGTAAAAAAAAAAAAAAAAAGAACAAAAGAAAGGAAATAAATAAGGACTAGTACATTATCAAAGAATAAAAAAGAAAATAAAATTAGAAAGATAAAAAATATATTAGGAAAAATAAAACTATAATT